>NW_026612673.1:0-114409 GCF_029582105.1 Oenanthe melanoleuca
GACTAATAATTACCTTGATTGACCATTCCATGCCTACTCTGGAGTACTAATGAAAGTAGAAAGTTAACTACTGCCATACCTTATTAGTTAGTTGGGCAGTTAATTCAATATGTAGCTTACTAGCCAATTTCTCGGTGCACCACCACGCCTGTCACTCACCCAAAGATCCACTTCTCACACAAGCCCAGCCCGTCACAACCCCAGCCCCCGTCCCTCGACACGTGGGGGCCCCAGGGTGTCACCTGCACATCACGGCATCTCCTGTGCCCGAGCGCCTCCGGAGGGACCCAGAGGCCATCCCCAGCGCTGATCCGGTCCCTCCCGAGGGACCCTGAGGCCATCCCCAGCGCTGATCCTGTCCTTTCCGAGGGACCCTGAGGCATCCCCAGCGCTGATCCCGTCCCTCCCGAGGGACCCTGAGGCCATCCCCAGCGCTGATCCTGTCCTTCCCGAGGGACCCTGAGGCCATCCCCAGCGCTGATCCTGTCCTTCCCGAGGGACCCTGAGGCCCATCCCCAGCGCTGATCCCGTCCTTCCCGAGAGACCCTGAGGCCATCCCCAGCGCTGATCCCGTCCCTCCCGAGGGACCCTGAGGCCATCCCCAGCGCTGATCCCGTCCCTCCCGTGTCCGTCCCCCCGGGACGCTCCCCCAGCCCCGCCCCTGCCCCGCGCCCCAGCCCTGGCTGCGCACCCGCCGCTAACGCCGCCTTGTGGGCACAGCGCGGTACTGCAGCCGCCGCCGCTCCGGCGCCCTGGCAGCGCTGCCGTCCTGTGGGCACAGCGCGGTGCTGCGCGCGTGCCCTTCCGATGATGGGAGCGAGCGCGTGCCGGGACCCTGCCCTGTAGGACTGCCGCCACGCTGCGGATGCCGCTTGCGGCAGGAGCCCGGCCGAGACAAGCATCCCCGCCCGTGCCTGCCGCCGCTCGAGCGTCGGCCGGAGCTCTTTTCGGCGTCGTTGCCGGATTCAGGCAGGCGACTTAGAAATTGACATGGTGAGGGGCGTTAAGAGTACCACAACAAAGATGGCAGCGGGGCCGGAAGTAGCCTCTTCCAGTACTAAAGATGGCAGCCGAGAAGAGCGGAAGTTAGTGCTTGTCACTCTCAAGATGGCGGCTCGGCCGGCACTCGCCTGACCTTCTATATCTGGCGGCAGAAAGGGCGGGAAAATCAAGGACCCCAGTCTGTTTTGTGGGCTGCCTGCCCGCGACGCCGACACCGATCCCCGCGGCGCGATTTTCTGCCGCGTTTCCGAGAGCGCGGACACGGGCTGTGGGCTCAAAGGCGCCGGGGGCGCGCGGGAAACGGGCAGGCGCAGGCAGGCGGCTACGGGCAGACGCCTTTCTCTGCCGGGGTCCTGTACTGCCGGGGGCGGTACCGAAGGCGGTCCCGGGGGCGGTACCAAGGGCGGAACCAGGGGCGGTACCAAGGGCGGCAGCGACGGCGGTACCCACGGCGGTACCGGGGGCGGTACCGGGCGAGGATCCAGGTGCCGGGCCGTGAGGTGATTCAGGGGCGGGGCCGGGCCCGGCACAGGTGCGCGGGGTCTCAGTGCGGCTGCGCGGGCCGGGGCCTATTTCTATGCGGCCGATCCGCTCCCGGCCCGTTCCGTTCGGGAACACTCGTGCTGGGATGCGGCGGGATCCTCGTCGGAGCGCTGTGCCAGGGACAGCTCCCGGTTCTGCGCGAATCCTGGGGCGCTCAGGTAGGACTAGGGTCGGGTCTAGGTTTTGGCGGTATTGGCTGGGGGTTCCAGGCGGTGCCGCCTCTCCCCGGGCAGGCAGGGTGCGGGTAGCGGGGCCGGGATCGGGATCGCCGCAGGCAGCAGCAGCAGCCGCCCCGGACGGGCGCTGGGGCTGAGCCCGGCGCTGCCGCTCCCATTCCGTTCTGGCGGCCGCGGCACTCTGGACACGGTCCCGCTGCGGCCGCGGGGAGCCGGGGCTCTGCCGGTAACCGCGCCCGGAAGAACGGCGGCGGGGTCTCCCCGTGTAGACGCTGCATCGCGGCTGGACCCGGCCGGGGCGCGGGGGCCGCCGTGCCAGCCCTGGGAGCCCCAAATCCCGGCGCTCCCGGTGCCCCCGTCCCGCAGAGGCCCCGCAGCCCTGAGCGCGGAGCAGCGCCCGGCTCTCCGTTCCCGTGCGCGCACAGCCCCGGGGCTGCTGCCCGCGCACCCCTGCGGAACGAGCGGGGCTGGGGCGCGGGACGAGCCGCTCGGCGGGGCCGGGCACGGTTCTGCTCGGGCTGCTTCTCCATCACCTGCTAGGTGCGACGCTCCCCCTCTCCCTTGCTTTGCAACTCCAAGAAGCTCTGCAATGGCAAAGCCTCTTTTATTAAAATTCGGCTGCGGCTTTTCCTCTTTACTTCCAGGTCACAGGATATGCTGGGATTGAGAGGGTTCCTAAAATCCGACTCTCGAGGACACGGCCCGTGGGAGAATTGAACTCACAACCTTGGCACTACCTGGACTGTGCTCCAACTGACTGAGCCCTCTGCATCCCAGGTATGAAACTCCCAAGGATGGGAATCCTTGGCTCCAGCAAGCTGCACAGAGGCCTCAGTGCCTCCCACTCACTGCCAGCAATACTCCTTGGTGTTTCTGTGTGTCCCAGCTGCGGGGAACGGGGGGCAGGACGAGGCCAGGAGTCCCTGAAAGGCATCCAGCACCTCTTGTCCTTGGGCCCTCGGGGCAGGGGCTGTGCCTGCAGTATCCTGCCCCTGCCAAGCGCACGGCCCGTGATGGGCGCTGGGTGCCCGGCCGGCGCTGGCACGGACACGGCTCAAGGGCTGCCCGTGGCTCCCGGGCCAGGGAGCAGGCTCCTGGAGATGCTCCAGCCTGGATACAGGCCACTGACAGCCCAAAAGCAGCCCAAGGAGCAGCTGGCGTGTCCTGGTGATGGTGGCACGGGCTGCGTGCAGAGGGGCTCAGACAGCAATTCCTGGTTCTAGCCTCCCAGAGCTCCCAGGCAGCTGCCAGGTATGTCCTGTCCACCCCAATTGCCTTCCCTTCCCTTCCTGCCTGAGGCCTCATTCAGCAGCAGCAGCACTAAAGCCAAGGCAATCTTGCCTCACAGCTATTAAATGCCAACCGACAGCCTGCAGAGATGCCTTCAAATCAAAGGTTCAGGTGGGATGAAGTTTTGTTTGGACGAAGGTGGGAGTTTCCAGGGAGCCAGCTGGAAGTGCAGAAGGGATGGAAAGCTTTCCCAGGTGGGTCCCACTGGAGGTGTGCTGGAGGCAGGGATGTGCACCCTTTGCTGAGGGAAAAGAACTTGCAGAGGCCACTGCTGAGGCCCTGAAAGGAGCTGAGCTGCTGCAGGGAGAGATGTCCTCCCGTGGGCACGGGGAGCTGCCTTGGCACGGGACGGGAGCGCCCCCGGCCCTGCCTTCTCCTGCTTGAAAATATCACCTGGAGCCCCGGCTCAGGGGGGCTAAATCAGCTGGACTCCAGGCAGCTCTGTCAAGTGCCCCCAGAGACATGGGCGGGGCTGGGGGATGAGGGCTTTAAATAGCCAATTCTTTGGAACAGATGCCTGTCCCTGTCCCGATGCTGCTGAGCTTCCTTGGACGCTCTGCCCGTTCCTGGCACAGCTGGCGTTCAAGGGGCAGCTCTGCACGGGAATATCCACCCTCCGTGAGGCACTGTGAGGGTATGGCAGCAGGAACTGAGCAGATAATTGGGGGCTGTGGGATAATTCACGGGAACTAGCAAAGCTGAGAGCGAGCCCCGAGTCTGGGCGCTGCACAGAGAACAATCTTTGTGCTGCCCTGTCAGCTCAACCCCCGGGCTGGGAAGTTTTGGGAGTCAAATGTATGGAATTTTACAAATCACAGTAACTGGGCTGTGATCACCCAGAGGGACAATCCAAGTCCCAGTTGATTCCTCCACAATCCAATCTCGGGATTTTAAAGCCCTCATGGTGGCCCTGTGCCTGCCAGGAGCTCTGACTGTGCTTTTCCTTTCCTACCAGCTCGTGAGCAGTGTCAGGGCCACCATGAGGGCTTTGAAATCCAGACAGACCCCAAATCCCACACAGTGACTAATACGAATGAAGAACTGCACTGTTCTCATCAGAAGCTCAAAACGCTTGTTTATGAATTTTATGACAGCAATGTAATGGAATCCCACGAGCCTCATTAATGCTTTTGGTTTCATTCTTATGTATTTTTAATCCCTCATTTGGCAGCTGGTAAAACTTATCCTGGAATTCAGAAGCAGGGCTGGCTCTGACCTTCACCTCTGGTCCCACTTTGTGCAAACACCACTTGTGCCAGGGTGAACAGATGGCATGGCCTGTGCCCACTGCCTGGGATTCACCCAACCAAAACCAAGAGCAAATGCTGGTAGGGCTTTAAGAACTGGAAATAACTTGGAAACAAAATAATTCACCTTTTTCTTCTGGTCCTTTTTTTTTTTTTTTTTTTTTTTCTTCCAGGTGCTGGACTTGCCTCTGTGGATGTGCACTGAGCTCTCACTGCAGGGGACTGTCAGTTCTGACTGGCTGTGAGTTTGTGTTCTTCTCACTGGGAATCAGAAATGATCATTAATTAGACCACCGAAATCTTTTCTGAAACCTTTCCCCTTTCCTGCCCTTTGCTGATAAGTCTTCTCTTTCTGCCTTTAACTCTACAGCTGTTCCCTGACGTGATTTCCCCTGCCTCACTTCTGTGCAGCTCCTAGCTGGGGAAAACTGGGATAACTTAGAGGGGACAGAGGTGAAACTTTTAGCTGGATTTTTCTAAAATTTTCTAATGATACTGAAATTATTTCCAATTGCCCCAGTGAGAAGAACACCAACTTGCAGGCATCAAAAGCTCCAAACTCGTTTAATTGAGGCAGGTCCAAGGAAAAACCCAGCCATGCCAGGCTGAGGCTGGAACCCGCTCATAATTCATTATTGGTGTCTGCTGCAGTCTAGGAATAGTTCTCTCATTTGTCACTTGCTTGATCTGCTTTTATATCCCTGATTCAAATGGAGTTAGGCAAACTTCATGTTTGCTATTAGGCTATGAAGAAGCCTATTGTAACCAGCAAATGCTTTTCTTAGATGGAAATGTGCATGCAAAATACAAAGAGCTTTGATACTGAGATTTTTTTTCCCCCCCCCTGAGGTTCAAGTATTTTATCATTTTAATAGTATTTCATTTTCCTGTTGCACTCATTTTTAGAGTGCATCTTTTGTATTAGCTCTGAGTACCATAATTCCTTCCAAATTCCTGTGGCACTATTACCATAACTACACAATTAGCTACAGCTGGATGTAGCAGAGGTGAACACTAAATAATTTTGTTGGCAGGAAGCTCAGTGTCTTTTAACCCAGACACCTTCTTTACTGATGCCTGGTTTGTTACTCTGCTTAGGGAGTATGGGGAACTTCAGATACAAAGAAGAGAATTTAAAAGTTATAATTGTACAAGTTTGTTATGCAAAAAGGTGCTGAAGGTGCTGTGGATTTGTTTTGGATTGTTATTTGTGGGTTTTTTGTTTGTTTGTTTTCTTTTGGGATTTTTTGTGTTTGTTTTTGGTGTGGTTTTTTTTTTGTTTTTTTTGTTTTTTTTTTTTTTTAGGGTTTTTTTTTTGTTTGTTTGTTTGTTTTCCTTCCCCTAGCTTGAAGAAACTTGAAGAAGGAATTTGGATGCTGAGAAGAGCATCAGTGTGTTCACTGGCAGCACGGGCTGGGATGAGGGCTGAGCAGGACCCAAGCTGCAGCACTTCAACCATTCAGCTTTCACCTCCTGTTTTATCACGGCCTTTATGAGACAGATGTGAATCGATGAGTCCCAGGCCGAGCCGTGCCCGTGCCCTGTTCTGTCGGAGCTGGTGCTTTCCTGACAGGTTCAGCAGCCACGCTCTGTAATAAATACTCCTGGGTCTGCTGCTGTTCCTCTTCCAGCTTTATATTCAATTTTCCACCCCTTCTCTCCTCTCTGTCCGCTGTGTCTTTTGTGTTCCTTTCTTGGCCTGTGTGCTCCCCATCCCATTCCCTTTCACTGCTTCACTTTCTCTTGTTCTTCTTTTTCTTTTTTGAAATGAATACTCAAAATTTATGTAATATCTCTTACTCAGTCCCTCTCCCTGTTCTGTCCTACTTTTTGCCTCTCTCTCTGTCTCACTTGCTGCCTGCATCTTTATTTCTCCTTTCTTCCTCTCCTTGTCCCTCAGTCCTGCACCGTGACTGTGTTTCTTTGTCCCTGTCACTGTCCCTTTGCCTGTACCTGTGTGCACCTGCTGCCCAGTGCTCCTCCCTGACCGTCCCCTCTCTTGGTGAGCCTCTGTCCTGCTGGCCGTGCCTCTCTGTCTCCGTCCCTGTGCTGCTCCTTGGCCGCGTTTGCCCGCCCCGGCACGTGCCGCGGTCGATTCCTCTGCGGGTTCTTGTTTCCCTCTTTGTATCCCTCAGTCCTCGCTGCGTGTTTGGCACCGTGTTTCATTCTGCGTCCTTCTCCGTGCCTCGCTCGTGTTCCTGTTTTATTCTGTGTGGCTCTGTGGAGCTCCCCGTGCCGGTGGTTCCCACAGGTGTGTCCCATTTGCTGTCCCTGTTCTTTTTTAATCCCTCTCTGTGTGCGGCCCATTCACCATCCCAGGTGTTTTTGGATTTTTTTGTTTTTTTTCCATTTCATCCTGCGCCTTGATCTTAGTTTTCTTGCTGTGTCCTCTCTGCTGGTGCTTCCTCTTCTGCCCCTTGTTGCCTGTGTCTGCGGGGCTGAGAAGGAACTTCAGCCCTTCTGGGGGCTGTCCCCCACTTCCTTGCGTGAGCAGAGTCCCTTTTTGAGGGGATGGACCGTGGGAAGGGTTCGAATAAAGTGCCGTGCTCCTGCCCGAGGCAGTTGTAGTTGTTGTGTGCCCTCTTTGGGGGTGAGGAAAAAAGGCTGAGGGGGACAGGGGGTGGAGACTCGGGGGCTCCCGTGTCCTTTGGGGCACCCAAAGGTCCCGAGGAGAGGGAGCCACGCTGCGGTGAAGGAGCAGCTGAGTGGGGAGTGGGGGGGTGGTGCCGGGTGCTGTCCCCCAGAGGGACCCAAGAGTGCCAGAACATTCACAGGGAGGGCTGGGTGTAGAAGACAGCAAAATATAAATATAAAAAATACCTAACTACAGCTTAAATAAATGTTTTATTTGGTTAGAGAAGGGTTTTTTAATAGATAATCTAAATATAAAATAAAAATAATAGAAAAATAAAAATATATTTATATAAATATAAAATATATACAAATAGAAGTAACAACTTTATATTAAATATATAAATAATGCAAATATATAGTGTATGAATATAAATTATATATAGAAATACGTATATAGAAATACGCAAATAATATAGTTTAAAATAAATGGGTTTTTTTTGTTTTATTTGGTAAAGGCAGGTTTTTTTATAATTAATGTACGCAAAATAAATACACAAATATACAATAAGTTTATAAAGACATAAAAGTAGAAGTATTTGTGCATACATGAATATATGTAAGTAAATACATAAATATATAGATCAATATAAATGTAGGATATAAATAATATATACTTCTGGTGTAATATATTTATAATAGAGATACATTGATTGCAGACATAAAAATGAAAAATATAAATAGAAACATTTAAATATAGTTTAAAATAAAGGGTTTTTTTGTTTGTATTTGGGTAAAGGTGGGGCTTTTAAATAAAATTTGAAACATACACATATATAATATATAAAGATATATGCATAAAATAGAAATGAATTTTAACAGTATAAATATTATGTGTACAATAAATAATAAAAAGAATATTGTATATATGTTACAATGCAACCTTAATTGAAAATATAAAATGTGTATAGATTGTGAATGTGAATATAAATTAAATATTAATAGATTTTTATTTAAAGGGGTTTTTTTATTATTTGCTTTTAGTTTTGGTCGGGGTGTTTTGGGGGCATTCTTTTAGGAGGATTTTTTGAAGGGATGGGACTCGTTGCTTTTTGCCTTCGCTTCTCTCTCTGTCCCCAAAGCGCCGCAGCCCCGGGCTGAGCTCGGCGCAGTGCTGCCGCCTTGTGGGCACAGCGCGGTACTGCAGCCAGCCCCGAGCCGGCAATGGCAGCGCTGCCGCCTTGTGGGTACAGCGCGGTACTGCAGCTGCCCCCGACCCCGGCAATGGCAGTGCTGCCGCCTTGTGGGCACAGCGCGGTACTGCAGCCAGCCCCGAGCCGGCAATGGCAGCGCTGCCGCCTTGTGGGCACAGCGCGGTACTGCAGCTGCCCCCGAGCCGGCAATGGCAGCGCTGCCGCCTTGTGGGCACAGCGCGGTACTGCAGCCAGCCCCGAGCCGGCAATGGCAGCGCTGCCGCCTTGTGGGTACAGCGCGGTACTGCAGCTGCCCCCGAGCCGGCAATGGCAGCGCTGCCGCCTTGTGGGCACAGCGCGGTACTGCAGCCAGCCCCGAGCCGGCAATGGCAGCGCTGCCGCCTTGTGGGCACAGCGCGGTACTGCAGCTGCCCCCGAGCCGGCAATGGCAGTGCTGCCGCCTTGTGGGCACAGCGCGGTACTGCAGCTGCCCCCGACCCCGGCAATGGCAGTGCTGCCGCCTTGTGGGCACAGCGCGGTACTGCAGCCAGCCCCGAGCCGGCAATGGCAGCGCTGCCGCCTTGTGGGCACAGCGCGGTACTGCAGCCAGCCCCGAGCCGGCAATGGCAGTGCTGCCGCCTTGTCGGCACAGCGCGGTACTGCAGCCAGCCCCGAGCCGGCAATGGCAGCGCTGCCGCCTTGTGGGCACAGCGCGGTACTGCAGCCAGCCCCGAGCCGGCAATGGCAGCGCTGCCGCCTTGTGGGTACAGCGCGGTACTGCAGCTGCCCCCGAGCCGGCAATGACAGCGCTGCCGCCTTGTGGGCACAGCGCGGTACTGCAGCCAGCCCCGAGCCGGCAATGGCAGCGCTGCCGCCTTGTGGGCACAGCGCGGTACTGCAGCTGCCCCCGAGCCGGCAATGGCAGTGCTGCCGCCTTGTGGGCACAGCGCGGTACTGCAGCTGCCCCCGACCCCGGCAATGGCAGTGCTGCCGCCTTGTGGGCACAGCGCGGTACTGCAGCCAGCCCCGAGCCGGCAATGGCAGCGCTGCCGCCTTGTGGGCACAGCGCGGTACTGCAGCCAGCCCCGAGCCGGCAATGGCAGTGCTGCCGCCTTGTGGGCACAGCGCGGTACTGCAGCCAGCCCCGAGCCGGCAATGGCAGTGCTGCCGCCTTGTCGGCACAGCGCGGTACTGCAGCCAGCCCCGAGCCGGCAATGGCAGCGCTGCCGCCTTGTGGGCACAGCGCGGTACTGCAGCCGCCGCCGCTCCGGCGCCCTGGCAGCGCTGCCGTCCTGTGGGCACAGCGCGGTGCTGCGCGCGTGCCCTTCCGATGATGGGAGCGAGCGCGTGCCGGGACGCTGCCCTGTAGGACTGCCGCCACGCTGCGGAAGTGGCCTCTGCCAGTACTAGAGATGGCGGACGAGAAGGGCGGAAGTGACGTCCTGCCACTCTCAAGATGGCGGTTTGGCTGGCACTCGTTTGACCTTCTATATATGGCGGCAGTTCCGTGTACCACAACAAAGATGGCAGGCGGGCCGGAAGTGACCTCTGCCAGTACTAGAGATGGCGGCCGAGAAGAGCGGAAGTGACGATTTGCCACTCTCAAGATGGCGGTTTGGACGGCACTCGTTTGACCTTCTATATATGGCGTCAGTTCCGGGTACCACAACAAAGATGGCAGCCGGGCCGGAAGTGGCCTCTGCCAGTACTAGAGATGGCGGCAGAGAAGGGCGGAAGTGACGTATTGCCACTCTCAAGATGGCGGTTTGGCCGGCACTCGTTTGACCTTCTATATATGGCGGCAGAAAGGGCGGGAAAATCAAGGACCCCAGTCTGTTTTGTGGGCTGCCTGCCCGCGACGCCGACACCGATCCCCGCGGCGCGATTTTCTGCGGCGTTTAAGAGAGCGCGGACACGGGCTGTGGGCTCAAAGGCGCCGGGGGCGCGCGGGAAACGGGCAGGCGCAGGCAGGCGGCTACGGGCAGACGCCTTTCTCTGCCGGGGTCCTGTACTGCCGGGGGCGGTACCGAAGGCGGTCCCGGGGGCGGTACCAAGGGCGGAACCAGGGGCGGTACCAAGGGCGGCAGCGACGGCGGTACCCACGGCGGTACCGGGGGCGGTACCGGGCGAGGATCCAGGTGCCGGGCCGTGAGGTGATTCAGGGGCGGGGCCGGGCCCGGCACAGGTGCGCGGGGTCTCAGTGCGGCTGCGCGGGCCGGGGCCTATTTCTATGCGGCCGATCCGCTCCCGGCCCGTTCCGTTCGGGAACACTCGTGCTGGGATGCGGCGGGATCCTCGTCGGAGCGCTGTGCCAGGGACAGCTCCCGGTTCTGCGCGAATCCTGGGGCGCTCAGGTAGGACTAGGGTCGGGTCTAGGTTTTGGCGGTATTGGCTGGGGGTTCCAGGCGGTGCCGCCTCTCCCCGGGCAGGCAGGGTGCGGGTAGCGGGGCCGGGATCGGGATCGCCGCAGGCAGCAGCAGCAGCCGCCCCGGACGGGCGCTGGGGCTGAGCCCGGCGCTGCCGCTCCCATTCCGTTCCGGCGGCCGCGGCACTCTGGACACGGTCCCGCTGCGGCCGCGGGGAGCCGGGGCTCTGCCGGTAACCGCGCTCGGAAGAACGGCGGCGGGATCTCCCCGTGTAGACGCTGCATCGCGGCTGGACCCGGCCGGGGCGCGGGGAGTGCCGTGCCAGCCCTGGGAGCCCCAAATCCCGGCGCTCCCGGTGCCCCTGTCCCGCAGAGGCCCCGCAGCCCTGAGCGCGGAGCAGCGCCCGGCTCTCCGTTCCCGTGCGCGCACAGCCCCGGGGCTGCTGCCCGCGCACCCCTGCAGAACGAGCGGGGCTGGGGCGCGGGACGAGCCGCTCGGCGGGGCCGGGCACGGTTCTGCTCGGGCTGCTTCTCCATCACCTGCTAGGTGCGACGCTCCCCCTCTCCCTTGCTTTGCAACTCCAAGAAGCTCTGCAGTGGCAAAACCTCTTTTATTAAAACTCGGCTGCGGCTTTTCCCCTTTGCTTCCAGGTCACAGGATATACTGGGATTGAGAGGGTTCCTAAAATCCGACTCTCGAGGACACGGTCTGTGGGAGAATTGAACTCACAACCTTGGCACTACCTGGACTGTGCTCCGACTGACTGAGCCCTCTGCATCACAGGTATGAAACTCCCAAGGATGGGAATCCTTGGCTCCAGCAAGCTGCACAGAGGTCTCAGTGCTTCCCACTCACTGCCAGCAATGCTCCTTGGTGTTTCTGTGTGTCCCAGCTGCGGGGAACAGGGGGCAGGAGGAGGCCAGGAGTCCCCGAAAGGCATCCAGCACCTCTTGTCCATGGGCCCTCGGGGCAGGGGCTGTGCCTGCAGCGTCCTGCCCGTGCCGAGCACACGGCCCGGGATGGGCGCTGGGTGCCCGACCGGCGCTGGCACGGACACGGCTCAAGGGCTGCCCGTGGCTCCCGGGCCAGGGGCTGCTCGGAGCAGGCTCCTGGAGATGCTTCAGCCTGGATACAGGCCACTGACAGCCCAAAAGCAGCCCAAGGAGCAGCTGGCGTGTCCTGGTGATGGTGGCACGGGCTGCGTGCAGAGGGGCTCAGACAGCAATTCCTGGTTCCAGCCTCCCAGAGCTCCCAGGCAGCTGCCAGGTATGTCCTGTCCACCCCAATTGCCTTCCCTTCCCTTCCTGCCTGAGGCCTCGTTCAGCAGCAGCAGCACTAAAGCCAAGGCAGTCTTCCCTCACAGCTATTAAATGCCAACCGACAGCCTGCAGAGATGCCTTCAAATCAAAGGTTCAGGTGGGATGAAGTTTTGTTTGGACGAAGGTGGGAGTTTCCAGGGAGCCAGCTGGAAGTGCAGAAGGGATGGAAAGCTTTCCCAGGTGGGTCCCACTGGAGGTGTGCTGAAGGCAGGGATGTGCACCCTTTGCTGAGGGAAAAGAACTTGCAGAGGCTCTGAAAGGAGCTGAGCTTCTGCAGGGAGAGATGTCCTCCCGTGGGCACGGGGAGCTGCCTTGGCACGGGACGGGAGTGCCCCCGGCCCTGCCTTCTCCTGCTTGAAAATATCACCTGGAGCCCCGGCTCAGGGGGGCTAAATCAGCTGGACTCCAGGCAGCTCTGTCAAGTGCCCCCAGGGACATGGGCGGGGCTGGGGGATGAGGGCTTTAAATAGCCAATTCTTTGGAACAGATGCCTGTCCCTGTCCCGATGCTGCTGAGCTTCCTTGGACGCTCTGCCCGTTCCTGGCACAGCTGGCGTTCAAGGGGCAGCTCTGCACGGGAATATCCACCCTCCGTGAGGCACTGTGAGGGTATGGCAGCAGGAACTGAGCAGATAATTGGGGGCTGTGGGATAATTCACGGGAACTAGCAAAGCTGAGAGCGAGCCCCGAGTCTGGGCGCTGCACAGAGAACAATCTTTGTGCTGCCCTGTCACCTTTTTCTTCTGGTTTTTTTCTTTTTTTTTTTTTTTTTTTTTTTTTTTTTTGTTTTTTTTTTTTTTTGTTTCAGGTGCTGGACTTGCCTCTGGGATGTGTGCTGAACTCTCACTACAGAGGACTGTGAGGCCTGACTGGCTGTGAGTTTGTGTTCTTCTCACAGGAGAATCAGAAATGATCATTAATTAGACCACCAAAATCTTTTCTGAAACCTTTCTCCTTTCCTGCCCTTTGCTGGTAAGTCTTTTCTTTCTGCCTTTAACTCTACAGCTGTTCCCTGATGTCATTGCCCCTGTCTCACTTCTGTGCTGCTCCTAGCTGGGGAAAACTCATAGTAGAGCTTGTAACAAGTAAGCACTTGTTTCTACGCTTCTTTTTCCAAAACTTTCACCAGAACTTAATTTCACTAGTTAGGAAGCGTGGTGAGGGGTGCAGGAGGAGCAGGAATAGGGGAGGGAAGCCTTGAGCACTGCAGGCTACAAAGATATGCATTTATCAATTGATTTAGTCCTGCTGTGTTAAGGATACATAAATAGGCAAAATCTAAGGCACAGGGTGAAGTTCCTGTGACAATGCTACTGTGTGTTTATCTTGAATTACTCAGTGTGCCCCATTTCCCTTTAATAAGTGCTCTGATACCCCTGTAGAAACAAACACAACATGGGTGGGACAATGCACCTCACAGCTCCACAAAGAGTGGCACCTCCACCTCGTATGGCAGTGCCATTTTAGTACAGCCCAACTGTCTCACAGCAGAGGGCCAAAGGCCCCTGGGAAAACAATTCTGGCACGCCCCTGAGCCCTTCCCCGGCTCTGTGGGGTGCCCCAGCTGCCCTGTCACCTCACCCCATGGGCACACTGCTCCCTGCAGCACACACACACTTCTGCCTTCCTGGCAGCTCCCAGGCACCTACCAGCCACGTGTTGGACGGGATCAGGAGGGAAAACAGCCCTTCTGCAGCCATTTTCTGGGCAGCTGGCAGTGATTCACGCACAAGGGGCGTGGATACCATCAGTGGGTTCCCCTCAAAGTCTGTCCACATCCAGCAGCACACGGTGCTATTCACCATCTGCATCAGTGACACGCACAGGGAGTTAGGGAGGAGAACTCCTTAGTTCAGCAGGAAGCAGCAGGGCAGGAGAGGGCAGAGGGGCTCACTGGGATGGGATGGGAAGTCACAGTGAGCCTGGCAAATGGCCCCTGCAGTGTGCAGGGAGAGGCTGTGCAAGGAGAATGGCAAAGTGTAACTCAGAATGGCAATTATTAGTAGAGTTTTGGTTGGAAAGGGCATGAAAAATACTCTCACCTGGACAAGAGTTATTTCACTCTGTGCTGTATTGACAGGAGTGCCCAAATCCCAGCTGGAGTAACCCTTGTGATGCCATCAGCATTGGGAATGTCTGGCTCTGAGAGTTCTCTGTGTGGCAGGGGGTCCCAACTTCAGGGAAATAGTGGGGCCCTTGGAAAGGCAGGAGAGGGACTCCTCAAAGGCCTGAGAGCCTGGTTTCTGACAGAGAACTGTAGTGGTGGGAAGACTCAAAGTTCTGAAATTTTTGAGAGTGTTGAGACTTTTGAAAATACTCTTCAAAAAGAATGAACTTGTTATCCATGTGCACTTGGGATCAGGCAGAGAATCCTGAGCTGCAGTTCCAGGTGGAGTGGTTCATGCCAGACCCTTGTAGCCCTGGAACAGCATTTTTGACGTGAAGTCCCTGTAAGACTCTGAGAAGAAACTCAGACGGAGATTTGTTGGTGTCGCTGCACACTCCGAGGTAGAGAGGGCCAAGAGCTGACCCACTGTCAGTCATTTCCAGCTGTGTTACCTGTGATTTCACACAGAACTGGCGCTGTGATTTGTGGCTGCTGGTGTCAAGGTGACCAAGAAGTCTGTAGAAGGGGATTCCAGTGGAGGGATTGGAAAGGCAAAGGGCTGTGCTGGGTGCCCCACCTTGGCAGCAGCTCTGGGGTCTCAGGCTGGCAGCCCTCCTCAGCTTTTCCACAAGGGATAAATCACTTTAATGTGTGAAGGGAAATAAAGTAGTATTTTACTGTTAAATTAACTAATAGATCAAATGTCTTGCAATGTGCTTGCAGTCCTTCAGAATTTTCTCCAGGTAACATTTGCTGAATGACACCTTTCAGATCCCAGTCCCCCTTAAAGCAGCTTGGGATGCTCAAACTTAGAGGGCTTTTCCAGTTGTAGGAACAAGGAAAATGCAGTCTGACTGCTGCTGCCCAGCTCCTGGCGCAGAGGAGTGTCTGTAGCAGCAGAGGGTGGCAGCCCAGGGTGACCAGCACCTTGCCATTGCAGGTGGCACCCGGGTGGGTTTGGAGCGTTGTCTTCTGGTTGCAACCCCGTTGTTTTGTTGTGATCCGGTGTTCAGGATCCTGGGAGGAGCAGCTGTCTGGAGGCAGGGAAGGGCAGTCCCAGCATGGTCCTGTAGAAGCTTTCCTGTCATCCTCCTGGTGCTCCTCAGAGCTGTAGATGGAAAGAAGTGGGCTGTGCTGTGCCACTGCCAGCATCTCCACTGCTCCTTGCTGGGTGGTTCTCTTGCACCAAAACAGGACAGTTCTGCCCCCTTCACCTTCTCATTAAATCAGAGTCTAGGAAAAATGTTACTCCTTCCAGATTTAGAAGTGTGATACCTCAGCTGTCTGTGCAGAATTTCCAAACAGTAACTTGGGGTGTCATTGCCAAAAACTTTGGGTTCCTTTACCCACCAGGCCGTGTCTCCAATCCCAGCCCACGTTCCAATGAACGTGTCACTCACTCCTGCAGACGTTGCCATCAAAGCAGTGCAGATTCCCTGGGTTCTGGGGTGCTTCTGTGTTTTTGAGTGGATGTTTTCAGCTTAACAGTGTGTTGGGGCTGGGGAGGGTGGGGAGACACAAGCCTTTGCTAACCCTGACAGAGCTGAGCAGTGCTAGGGAGAGAAAAACCAAGAGAAATTGACGGTGTGGTAGCAGAGAAGCCATGGGATCATTTCTTTTGTTATTTGCAGATAAGAAAATGACCCAGTGGGAAGAGCCCAGGCTGCAGAACCCAGCCATCACCACAGGCCCAGTAAGTAGAGCTGCAGGATCCTGCAGGAAATGCCTGACTGGGGCACAGCTGGAGGAGCAGCAGCCCCTGCCTGCTCCTGGGCTCAGGGGTGGGCAGCCTGGGAAGCAGGAGCTCTCTGCCCACATCTAAGGCAGAGGAAGCTGGGGATGTCACAGCAGGCTCTGGGCAGCCTCCCTGCTTGCTCAGGGTTTGGGGATGCCTAAGGGGAAGTGCCCCTGTTTGCCTTACCTGGGTCATTCCTGGCAGTAGCATTTCACTGGGCTGGCACATTGTTCTATTTATTTGAGGATCTCTGGACCATAAAGAGCTGTTTGCACTTGGGAGGAGAGAGGTGGGCCCATGTGGATTCAAAGTGGGGAAAAAAAGGCTCTGTGTGTAAATTCACCTTTAGCAGCGTGTCCACGGAGCGTATCTGTAATTAAATTGGTACCTGTACTTGCCTTTGTACACCTTGCTGTCTTTTGCTGTGAATAAAAACATTCATTCAATAAAGTTAAGTCGCCCCTAGTCAAGATACCCCACGTCTTCCCCTTGGCTCCTGTCTTTCTTTTTCATATTTGCTGTAGCATTAACTCTATTTCTTTTTCTCTCTATTTCTTTTCTTTTTCTCTGGATTTCTTTTTCTCTCTATTTCTGTCTGACTCTATTTCTCTTTCCCTGTTTCTAGTAGTCTCTAACTCTGGTTTTTTTCTTTTTCACTCTTTCTTTTTCTTTTTTTTTCTCTCTAACCTTTTTCTAACTTTCTTTTCCTTTCTAGCTGTACAATTTAAAAAACAGCAGTACAAATTTTCAGGCTCCTTGCAAGTAAAAAAAAAACCCAAAACACCAAAAAACCTTATGTTATTATTTAAATAAAATTATTTACACCTCAGGAGCCTGAAATTTTCTACTGCTGCACCAGACACACATATTTTTTTCTCCTTTTTCATATATGCCAGGTTAGGGCCCCTCATTAATACTCCAGATGGCAGTGACTAATAATTACCTTGATTGAACATTACATGCCTACTCTGGAGTACTAATGAAAGTAGTTATTAGTTAGTTGGGCAGTTAATTCAATATTTAGCTAACTAGCCAATTTCTCGGTGCACCACCACGCCTGTCACTCACCCAAAGATCCACTTCTCACACAAGCCCAGCCCGTCACAACCCCAGCCCCGGTCCCTCGACACGTGGGGGCCCCAGGGTGTCACCTGCACATCACGGCATCTCCTGTGCCCGAGCGCCTCCGGAGGGACCCTGAGACCATCCCCAGCGCTGATCCCGTCCCTCCCGAGGGACCCTGAGGCCATCCCCAGCGCTGATCCCGTCCCTCCCGAGGGACCCTGAGGCCATCCCCAGCGCTGATCCTGTCCTTCCCGAGGGACCCTGAGGCCATCCCCAGCGCTGATCCCGTCCCTCCCGAGAGACCCTGAGGCCATCCCCAGCGCTGATCCCGTCCCTCCCGTGGGACCCTGAGGCCATCCCCAGCGCTGATCCCGTCCCTCCCAAGAGACCCTGAGGCCATCCCCAGCGCTGATCCTGTCCCTCCCGTGTCCGTCCCCCTGGGACGCTCCCCCAGCCCCGCCCCTGCCCCGCGTCCCAGCCCCGCCCCTGCCCCGCGCCCCAGCCCTGGCTGCGCACCCGCCGCTAACGCCGCCTTGTGGGCACAGCGCGGTACTGCAGCCGCCGCCGCTCCGGCGCCCTGGCAGCGCTGCCGTCCTGTGGGCACAGCGCGGTGCTGCGCGCGTGCCCTTCCGATGATGGGAGCGAGCGCGTGCCGGGACCCTGCCCTGTAGGACTGCCGCCACGCTGCGGATGCCGCTTGCGGCAGGAGCCCGGCCGAGACAAGCATCCCCGCCCGTGCCTGCCGCCGCTCGAGCGTCGGCCGGAGCTCTTTTCGGCGTCGTTGCCGGATTCAGGCAGGCGACTTAGAAATTGACATGGTGAGGGGCGTTAAGAGTACCACAACAAAGATGGCAGCGGGGCCGGAAGTAGCCTCTTCCAGTACTAAAGATGGCAGCCGAGAAGAGCGGAAGTTAGTGCTTGTCACTCTCAAGATGGCGGCTCGGCCGGCACTCGCCTGACCTTCTATATCTGGCGGCAGAAAGGGCGGGAAAATCAAGGACCCCAGTCTGTTTTGTGGGCTGCCTGCCCGCGACGCCGACACCGATCCCCGCGGCGCGATTTTCTGCCGCGTTTCCGAGAGCGCGGACACGGGCTGTGGGCTCAGCAGCGCCGCGGGCGCGCGGGAAACGGGCAGGCGCAGACAGGCGGCTACGGGCAGACGCCTTTCTCTGCCGGGGTCCTGTACTGCCGGGGGCGGTACCGAAGGCGGTCCCGGGGGCGGTACCAGGGGCGGTACCAAGGGCGGCAGCGACGGCGGTACCCACGGCGGTACCGGGGGCGGTACCGGGCGAGGATCCAGGTGCCGGGCCGTGAGGTGATTCAGGGGCGGGGCCGGGCCCGGCACAGGTGCGCGGGGTCTCAGTGCGGCTGCGCGGGCCGGGGCCTATTTCTATGCGGCCGATCCGCTCCCGGCCCGTTCCGTTCGGGAACACTCGTGCTGGGATGCGGCGGGATCCTCGTCGGAGCGCTGTGCCAGGGACAGCTCCCGGTTCTGCGCGAATCCTGGGGCGCTCAGGTAGGACTAGGGTCGGGTCTAGGTTTTGGCGGTATTGGCTGGGGGTTCCAGGCGGTGCCGCCTCTCCCCGGGCAGGCAGGGTGCGGGTAGCGGGGCCGGGATCGGGATCGCCGCAGGCAGCAGCAGCCGCCCCGGACGGGCGCTGGGGCTGAGCCCGGCGCTGCCGCTCCCATTCCGTTCCGGCGGCCGCGGCACTCTGGACACGGTCCCGCTGCGGCCGCGGGGAGCCGGGGCTCTGCCGGTAACCGCGCCCGGAAGAACGGCGGCGGGATCTCCCCGTGTAGACGCTGCATCGCGGCTGGACCCGGCCGGGGCGCGGGGAGTGCCGTGCCAGCCCTGGGAGCCCCAAATCCCGGCGCTCCCGGTGCCCCCGTCCCGCAGAGGCCCCGCAGCCCTGAGCGCGGAGCAGCGCCCGGCTCCCCGTTCCCGTGCGCGCACAGCCCCGGGGCTGCTGCCCGCGCACCCCTGCAGAACGAGCGGGGCTGGGGCGCGGGACGAGCCGCTCGGCGGGGCCGGGCACGGTTCTGCTCGGGCTGCTTCTCCATCACCTGCTAGGTGCGACGCTCCCCCTCTCCCTTGCTTTGCAACTCCAAGAAGCTCTGCAATGGCAAAGCCTCTTTTATTAAAATTCGGCTGCGGCTTTTCCTCTTTACTTCCAGGTCACAGGATATGCTGGGATTGAGAGGGTTCCTAAAATCCGACTCTCGAGGACACGGCCCGTGGGAGAATTGAACTCACAACCTTGGCACTACCTGGACTGTGCTCCAACTGACTGAGCCCTCTGCATCCCAGGTATGAAACTCCCAAGGATGGGAATCCTTGGCTCCAGCAAGCTGCACAGAGGCCTCAGTGCCTCCCACTCACTGCCAGCAATACTCCTTGGTGTTTCTGTGTGTCCCAGCTGCGGGGAACGGGGGGCAGGACGAGGCCAGGAGTCCCTGAAAGGCATCCAGCACCTCTTGTCCTTGGGCCCTCGGGGCAGGGGCTGTGCCTGCAGTATCCTGCCCCTGCCAAGCGCACGGCCCGTGATGGGCGCTGGGTGCCCGGCCGGCGCTGGCACGGACACGGCTCAAGGGCTGCCCGTGGCTCCCGGGCCAGGGAGCAGGCTCCTGGAGATGCTCCAGCCTGGATACAGGCCACTGACAGCCCAAAAGCAGCCCAAGGAGCAGCTGGCGTGTCCTGGTGATGGTGGCACGGGCTGCGTGCAGAGGGGCTCAGACAGCAATTCCTGGTTCCAGCCTCCCAGAGCTCCCAGGCAGCTGCCAGGTATGTCCTGTCCACCCCAATTGCCTTCCCTTCCCTTCCTGCCTGAGGCCTCATTCAGCAGCAGCAGCACTAAAGCCAAGGCAATCTTGCCTCACAGCTATTAAATGCCAACCGACAGCCTGCAGAGATGCCTTCAAATCAAAGGTTCAGGTGGGATGAAGTTTTGTTTGGACGAAGGTGGGAGTTTCCAGGGAGCCAGCTGGAAGTGCAGAAGGGATGGAAAGCTTTCCCAGGTGGGTCCCACTGGAGGTGTGCTGGAGGCAGGGATGTGCACCCTTTGCTGAGGGAAAAGAACTTGCAGAGGCCACTGCTGAGGCCCTGAAAGGAGCTGAGCTGCTGCAGGGAGAGATGTCCTCCCGTGGGCACGGGGAGCTGCCTTGGCACGGGACGGGAGCGCCCCCGGCCCTGCCTTCTCCTGCTTGAAAATATCACCTGGAGCCCCGGCTCAGGGGGGGCTAAATCAGCTGGACTCCAGGCAGCTCTGTCAAGTGCCCCCAGAGACATGGGCGGGGCTGGGGGATGAGGGCTTTAAATAGCCAATTCTTTGGAACAGATGCCTGTCCCTGTCCCGATGCTGCTGAGCTTCCTTGGACGCTCTGCCCATTCCTGGCACAGCTGGCGTTCAAGGGGCAGCTCTGCACGGGAATATCCACCCTCCGTGAGGCACTGTGAGGGTATGGCAGCAGGAACTGAGCAGATAATTGGGGGCTGTGGGATAATTCACGGGAACTAGCAAAGCTGAGAGTGAGCCCCGAGTCTGGGCGCTGCACAGAGAACAATCTTTGTGCTGCCCTGTCAGCTCAACCCCCGGGCTGGGAAGTTTTGGGAGTCAAATGTATGGAATTTTACAAATCACAGTAACTGGGCTGTGATCACCCAGAGGGACAATCCAAGTCCCAGTTGATTCCTCCACAATCCAATCTCGGGATTTTAAAGCCCTCATGGTGGCCCTGTGCCTGCCAGGAGCTCTGACTGTGCTTTTCCTTTCCTACCAGCTCGTGAGCAGTGTCAGGGCCACCATGAGGGCTTTGAAATCCAGACAGACCCCAAATCCCACACAGTGACTAATACGAATGAAGAACTGCACTGTTCTCATCAGAAGCTCAAAACGCTTGTTTATGAATTTTATGACAGCAATGTAATGGAATCCCACGAGCCTCATTAATGCTTTTGGTTTCATTCTTATGTATTTTTAATCCCTCATTTGGCAGCTGGTAAAACTTATCCTGGAATTCAGAAGCAGGGCTGGCTCTGACCTTCACCTCTGGTCCCACTTTGTGCAAACACCACTTGTGCCAGGGTGAACAGATGGCATGGCCTGTGCCCACTGCCTGGGATTCACCCAACCAAAACCAAGAGCAAATGCTGGTAGGGCTTTAAGAACTGGAAATAACTTGGAAACAAAATAATTCACCTTTTTCTTCTGGTCCTTTTTTTTTTTTTTTTTTTTTTCTTCCAGGTGCTGGACTTGCCTCTGTGGATGTGCACTGAGCTCTCACTGCAGGGGACTGTCAGTTCTGACTGGCTGTGAGTTTGTGTTCTTCTCACTGGGAATCAGAAATGATCATTAATTAGACCACCGAAATCTTTTCTGAAACCTTTCCCCTTTCCTGCCCTTTGCTGATAAGTCTTCTCTTTCTGCCTTTAACTCTACAGCTGTTCCCTGACGTGATTTCCCCTGCCTCACTTCTGTGCAGCTCCTAGCTGGGGAAAACTGGGATAACTTAGAGGGGACAGAGGTGAAACTTTTAGCTGGATTTTTCTAAAATTTTCTAATGATACTGAAATTATTTCCAATTGCCCCAGTGAGAAGAACACCAACTTGCAGGCATCAAAAGCTCCAAACTCGTTTAATTGAGGCAGGTCCAAGGAAAAACCCAGCCATGCCAGGCTGAGGCTGGAACCCGCTCATAATTCATTATTGGTGTCTGCTGCAGTCTAGGAATAGTTCTCTCATTTGTCACTTGCTTGATCTGCTTTTATATCCCTGATTCAAATGGAGTTAGGCAAACTTCATGTTTGCTATTAGGCTATGAAGAAGCCTATTGTAACCAGCAAATGCTTTTCTTAGATGGAAATGTGCATGCAAAATACAAAGAGCTTTGATACTGAGATTTTTTTCCCCCCCCCTGAGGTTCAAGTATTTTATCATTTTAATAGTATTTCATTTTCCTGTTGCACTCATTTTTAGAGTGCATCTTTTGTATTAGCTCTGAGTACCATAATTCCTTCCAAATTCCTGTGGCACTATTACCATAACTACACAATTAGCTACAGCTGGATGTAGCAGAGGTGAACACTAAATAATTTTGTTGGCAGGAAGCTCAGTGTCTTTTAACCCAGACACCTTCTTTACTGATGCCTGGTTTGTTACTCTGCTTTAGGGAGTATGGGGAACTTCAGATACAAAGAAGAGAATTTAAAAGTTATAATTGTACAAGTTTGTTATGCAAAAAGGTGCTGAAGGTGCTGTGGATTTGTTTTGGATTGTTATTTGTGGGTTTTTTGTTTGTTTGTTTTCTTTTGGGATTTTTTGTGTTTGTTTTTGGTGTGGTTTTTTTTTTGTTTTTTTTGTTTTTTTTTTTTTTAGGGTTTTTTTTTTGTTTGTTTGTTTGTTTTCCTTCCCCTAGCTTGAAGAAACTTGAAGAAGGAATTTGGATGCTGAGAAGAGCATCAGTGTGTTCACTGGCAGCACGGGCTGGGATGAGGGCTGAGCAGGACCCAAGCTGCAGCACTTCAACCATTCAGCTTTCACCTCCTGTTTTATCACGGCCTTTATGAGACAGATGTGAATCGATGAGTCCCAGGCCGAGCCGTGCCCGTGCCCTGTTCTGTCGGAGCTGGTGCTTTCCTGACAGGTTCAGCAGCCACGCTCTGTAATAAATACTCCTGGGTCTGCTGCTGTTCCTCTTCCAGCTTTATATTCAATTTTCCACCCCTTCTCTCCTCTCTGTCCGCTGTGTCTTTTGTGTTCCTTTCTTGGCCTGTGTGCTCCCCATCCCATTCCCTTTCACTGCTTCACTTTCTCTTGTTCTTCTTTTTCTTTTTTGAAATGAATACTCAAAATTTATGTAATATCTCTTACTCAGTCCCTCTCCCTGTTCTGTCCTACTTTTTGCCTCTCTCTCTGTCTCACTTGCTGCCTGCATCTTTATTTCTCCTTTCTTCCTCTCCTTGTCCCTCAGTCCTGCACCGTGACTGTGTTTCTTTGTCCCTGTCACTGTCCCTTTGCCTGTACCTGTGTGCACCTGCTGCCCAGTGCTCCTCCCTGACCGTCCCCTCTCTTGGTGAGCCTCTGTCCTGCTGGCCGTGCCTCTCTGTCTCCGTCCCTGTGCTGCTCCTTGGCCGCGTTTGCCCGCCCCGGCACGTGCCGCGGTCGATTCCTCTGCGGGTTCTTGTTTCCCTCTTTGTATCCCTCAGTCCTCGCTGCGTGTTTGGCACCGTGTTTCATTCTGCGTCCTTCTCCGTGCCTCGCTCGTGTTCCTGTTTTATTCTGTGTGGCTCTGTGGAGCTCCCCGTGCCGGTGGTTCCCACAGGTGTGTCCCATTTGCTGTCCCTGTTCTTTTTTAATCCCTCTCTGTGTGCGGCCCATTCACCATCCCAGGTGTTTTTGGATTTTTTTGTTTTTTTCCATTTCATCCTGCGCCTTGATCTTAGTTTTCTTGCTGTGTCCTCTCTGCTGGTGCTTCCTCTTCTGCCCCTTGTTGCCTGTGTCTGCGGGGCTGAGAAGGAACTTCAGCCCTTCTGGGGGCTGTCCCCCACTTCCTTGCGTGAGCAGAGTCCCTTTTTGAGGGGATGGACCGTGGGAAGGGTTCGAATAAAGTGCCGTGCTCCTGCCCGAGGCAGTTGTAGTTGTTGTGTGCCCTCTTTGGGGGTGAGGAAAAAAGGCTGAGGGGGACAGGGGGTGGAGACTCGGGGGCTCCCGTGTCCTTTGGGGCACCCAAAGGTCCCGAGGAGAGGGAGCCACGCTGCGGTGAAGGAGCAGCTGAGTGGGGAGTGGGGGGGTGGTGCCGGGTGCTGTCCCCCAGAGGGACCCAAGAGTGCCAGAACATTCACAGGGAGGGCTGGGTGTAGAAGACAGCAAAATATAAATATAAAAAATACCTAACTACAGCTTAAATAAATGTTTTATTTGGTTAGAGAAGGGTTTTTTAATAGATAATCTAAATATAAAATAAAAATAATAGAAAAATAAAAATATATTTATATAAATATAAAATATATACAAATAGAAGTAACAACTTTATATTAAATATATAAATAATGCAAATATATAGTGTATGAATATAAATTATATATAGAAATACGTATATAGAAATACGCAAATAATATAGTTTAAAATAAATGGGTTTTTTTTGTTTTATTTGGTAAAGGCAGGTTTTTTTATAATTAATGTACGCAAAATAAATACACAAATATACAATAAGTTTATAAAGACATAAAAGTAGAAGTATTTGTGCATACATGAATATATGTAAGTAAATACATAAATATATAGATCAATATAAATGTAGGATATAAATAATATATACTTCTGGTGTAATATATTTATAATAGAGATACATTGATTGCAGACATAAAAATGAAAAATATAAATAGAAACATTTAAATATAGTTTAAAATAAAGGGTTTTTTTGTTTGTATTTGGGTAAAGGTGGGGCTTTTAAATAAAATTTGAAACATACACATATATAATATATAAAGATATATGCATAAAATAGAAATGAATTTTAACAGTATAAATATTATGTGTACAATAAATAATAAAAAGAATATTGTATATATGTTACAATGCAACCTTAATTGAAAATATAAAATGTGTATAGATTGTGAATGTGAATATAAATTAAATATTAATAGATTTTTATTTAAAGGGGTTTTTTTATTATTTGCTTTTAGTTTTGGTCGGGGTGTTTTGGGGGCATTCTTTTAGGAGGATTTTTTGAAGGGATGGGACTCGTTGCTTTTTGCCTTCGCTTCTCTCTCTGTCCCCAAAGCGCCGCAGCCCCGGGCTGAGCTCGGCGCAGTGCTGCCGCCTTGTGGGCACAGCGCGGTACTGCAGCCAGCCCCGAGCCGGCAATGGCAGCGCTGCCGCCTTGTGGGTACAGCGCGGTACTGCAGCTGCCCCCGACCCCGGCAATGGCAGTGCTGCCGCCTTGTGGGCACAGCGCGGTACTGCAGCCAGCCCCGAGCCGGCAATGGCAGCGCTGCCGCCTTGTGGGCACAGCGCGGTACTGCAGCTGCCCCCGAGCCGGCAATGGCAGCGCTGCCGCCTTGTGGGCACAGCGCGGTACTGCAGCCAGCCCCGAGCCGGCAATGGCAGCGCTGCCGCCTTGTGGGTACAGCGCGGTACTGCAGCTGCCCCCGAGCCGGCAATGGCAGCGCTGCCGCCTTGTGGGCACAGCGCGGTACTGCAGCCAGCCCCGAGCCGGCAATGGCAGCGCTGCCGCCTTGTGGGCACAGCGCGGTACTGCAGCTGCCCCCGAGCCGGCAATGGCAGTGCTGCCGCCTTGTGGGCACAGCGCGGTACTGCAGCTGCCCCCGACCCCGGCAATGGCAGTGCTGCCGCCTTGTGGGCACAGCGCGGTACTGCAGCCAGCCCCGAGCCGGCAATGGCAGCGCTGCCGCCTTGTGGGCACAGCGCGGTACTGCAGCCAGCCCCGAGCCGGCAATGGCAGTGCTGCCGCCTTGTCGGCACAGCGCGGTACTGCAGCCAGCCCCGAGCCGGCAATGGCAGCGCTGCCGCCTTGTGGGCACAGCGCGGTACTGCAGCCAGCCCCGAGCCGGCAATGGCAGCGCTGCCGCCTTGTGGGTACAGCGCGGTACTGCAGCTGCCCCCGAGCCGGCAATGACAGCGCTGCCGCCTTGTGGGCACAGCGCGGTACTGCAGCCAGCCCCGAGCCGGCAATGGCAGCGCTGCCGCCTTGTGGGCACAGCGCGGTACTGCAGCTGCCCCCGAGCCGGCAATGGCAGTGCTGCCGCCTTGTGGGCACAGCGCGGTACTGCAGCTGCCCCCGAGCCGGCAATGGCAGTGCTGCCGCCTTGTGGGCACAGCGCGGTACTGCAGCCGCCGCCGCTCCGGCGCCCTGGCAGCGCTGCCGTCCTGTGGGCACAGCGCGGTGCTGCGCGCGTGCCCTTCCGATGATGGGAGCGAGCGCGTGCCGGGACGCTGCCCTGTAGGACTGCCGCCACGCTGCGGAAGTGGCCTCTGCCAGTACTAGAGATGGCGGACGAGAAGGGCGGAAGTGACGTCCTGCCACTCTCAAGATGGCGGTTTGGCTGGCACTCGTTTGACCTTCTATATATGGCGGCAGTTCCGTGTACCACAACAAAGATGGCAGGCGGGCCGGAAGTGACCTCTGCCAGTACTAGAGATGGCGGCCGAGAAGAGCGGAAGTGACGATTTGCCACTCTCAAGATGGCGGTTTGGACGGCACTCGTTTGACCTTCTATATATGGCGTCAGTTCCGGGTACCACAACAAAGATGGCAGCCGGGCCGGAAGTGGCCTCTGCCAGTACTAGAGATGGCGGCAGAGAAGGGCGGAAGTGACGTCTTGCCACTCTCAAGATGGCGGTTTGGCCGGCACTCGTTTGACCTTCTATATATGGCGGCAGAAAGGGCGGGAAAATCAAGGACCCCAGTCTGTTTTGTGGGCTGCCTGCCCGCGACGCCGACACCGATCCCCGCGGCGCGATTTTCTGCGGCGTTTAAGAGAGCGCGGACACGGGCTGTGGGCTCAAAGGCGCCGGGGGCGCGCGGGAAACGGGCAGGCGCAGGCAGGCGGCTACGGGCAGACGCCTTTCTCTGCCGGGGTCCTGTACTGCCGGGGGCGGTACCGAAGGCGGTCCCGGGGGCGGTACCAAGGGCGGAACCAGGGGCGGTACCAAGGGCGGCAGCGACGGCGGTACCCACGGCGGTACCGGGGGCGGTACCGGGCGAGGATCCAGGTGCCGGGCCGTGAGGTGATTCAGGGGCGGGGCCGGGCCCGGCACAGGTGCGCGGGGTCTCAGTGCGGCTGCGCGGGCCGGGGCCTATTTCTATGCGGCCGATCCGCTCCCGGCCCGTTCCGTTCGGGAACACTCGTGCTGGGATGCGGCGGGATCCTCGTCGGAGCGCTGTGCCAGGGACAGCTCCCGGTTCTGCGCGAATCCTGGGGCGCTCAGGTAGGACTAGGGTCGGGTCTAGGTTTTGGCGGTATTGGCTGGGGGTTCCAGGCGGTGCCGCCTCTCCCCCGGGCAGGCAGGGTGCGGGTAGCGGGGCCGGGATCGGGATCGCCGCAGGCAGCAGCAGCAGCCGCCCCGGACGGGCGCTGGGGCTGAGCCCGGCGCTGCCGCTCCCATTCCGTTCCGGCGGCCGCGGCACTCTGGACACGGTCCCGCTGCGGCCGCGGGGAGCCGGGGCTCTGCCGGTAACCGCGCTCGGAAGAACGGCGGCGGGATCTCCCCGTGTAGACGCTGCATCGCGGCTGGACCCGGCCGGGGCGCGGGGAGTGCCGTGCCAGCCCTGGGAGCCCCAAATCCCGGCGCTCCCGGTGCCCCTGTCCCGCAGAGGCCCCGCAGCCCTGAGCGCGGAGCAGCGCCCGGCTCTCCGTTCCCGTGCGCGCACAGCCCCGGGGCTGCTGCCCGCGCACCCCTGCAGAACGAGCGGGGCTGGGGCGCGGGACGAGCCGCTCGGCGGGGCCGGGCACGGTTCTGCTCGGGCTGCTTCTCCATCACCTGCTAGGTGCGACGCTCCCCCTCTCCCTTGCTTTGCAACTCCAAGAAGCTCTGCAGTGGCAAAACCTCTTTTATTAAAACTCGGCTGCGGCTTTTCCCCTTTGCTTCCAGGTCACAGGATATACTGGGATTGAGAGGGTTCCTAAAATCCGACTCTCGAGGACACGGTCTGTGGGAGAATTGAACTCACAACCTTGGCACTACCTGGACTGTGCTCCGACTGACTGAGCCCTCTGCATCACAGGTATGAAACTCCCAAGGATGGGAATCCTTGGCTCCAGCAAGCTGCACAGAGGTCTCAGTGCTTCCCACTCACTGCCAGCAATGCTCCTTGTTGTTTCTGTGTGTCCCAGCTGCGGGGAACAGGGGGCAGGAGGAGGCCAGGAGTCCCCGAAAGGCATCCAGCACCTCTTGTCCATGGGCCCTCGGGGCAGGGGCTGTGCCTGCAGCGTCCTGCCCGTGCCGAGCACACGGCCCGGGATGGGCGCTGGGTGCCCGACCGGCGCTGGCACGGACACGGCTCAAGGGCTGCCCGTGGCTCCCGGGCCAGGGGCTGCTCGGAGCAGGCTCCTGGAGATGCTTCAGCCTGGATACAGGCCACTGACAGCCCAAAAGCAGCCCAAGGAGCAGCTGGCGTGTCCTGGTGATGGTGGCACGGGCTGCGTGCAGAGGGGCTCAGACAGCAATTCCTGGTTCCAGCCTCCCAGAGCTCCCAGGCAGCTGCCAGGTATGTCCTGTCCACCCCAATTGCCTTCCCTTCCCTTCCTGCCTGAGGCCTCGTTCAGCAGCAGCAGCACTAAAGCCAAGGCAGTCTTCCCTCACAGCTATTAAATGCCAACCGACAGCCTGCAGAGATGCCTTCAAATCAAAGGTTCAGGTGGGATGAAGTTTTGTTTGGACGAAGGTGGGAGTTTCCAGGGAGCCAGCTGGAAGTGCAGAAGGGATGGAAAGCTTTCCCAGGTGGGTCCCACTGGAGGTGTGCTGAAGGCAGGGATGTGCACCCTTTGCTGAGGGAAAAGAACTTGCAGAGGCTCTGAAAGGAGCTGAGCTTCTGCAGGGAGAGATGTCCTCCCGTGGGCACGGGGAGCTGCCTTGGCACGGGACGGGAGTGCCCCCGGCCCTGCCTTCTCCTGCTTGAAAATATCACCTGGAGCCCCGGCTCAGGGGGGCTAAATCAGCTGGACTCCAGGCAGCTCTGTCAAGTGCCCCCAGGGACATGGGCGGGGCTGGGGGATGAGGGCTTTAAATAGCCAATTCTTTGGAACAGATGCCTGTCCCTGTCCCGATGCTGCTGAGCTTCCTTGGACGCTCTGCCCGTTCCTGGCACAGCTGGCGTTCAAGGGGCAGCTCTGCACGGGAATATCCACCCTCCGTGAGGCACTGTGAGGGTATGGCAGCAGGAACTGAGCAGATAATTGGGGGCTGTGGGATAATTCACGGGAACTAGCAAAGCTGAGAGCGAGCCCCGAGTCTGGGCGCTGCACAGAGAACAATCTTTGTGCTGCCCTGTCACCTTTTTCTTCTGGTTATTTTTTCTTTTTTTTTTTTTTTTTTTTTTTTTTTTTTTTTTTTTGTTTCAGGTGCTGGACTTGCCTCTGGGATGTGTGCTGAACTCTCACTACAGAGGACTGTGAGGCCTGACTGGCTGTGAGTTTGTGTTCTTCTCACAGGAGAATCAGAAATGATCATTAATTAGACCACCAAAATCTTTTCTGAAACCTTTCTCCTTTCCTGCCCTTTGCTGGTAAGTCTTTTCTTTCTGCCTTTAACTCTACAGCTGTTCCCTGATGTCATTGCCCCTGTCTCACTTCTGTGCTGCTCCTAGCTGGGGAAAACTCATAGTAGAGCTTGTAACAAGTAAGCACTTGTTTCTACGCTTCTTTTTCCAAAACTTTCACCAGAACTTAATTTCACTAGTTAGGAAGCGTGGTGAGGGGTGCAGGAGGAGCAGGAATAGGGGAGGGAAGCCTTGAGCACTGCAGGCTACAAAGATATGCATTTATCAATTGATTTAGTCCTGCTGTGTTAAGGATACATAAATAGGCAAAATCTAAGGCACAGGGTGAAGTTCCTGTGACAATGCTACTGTGTGTTTATCTTGAATTACTCAGTGTGCCCCATTTCCCTTTAATAAGTGCTCTGATACCCCTGTAGAAACAAACACAACATGGGTGGGACAATGCACCTCACAGCTCCACAAAGAGTGGCACCTCCACCTCGTATGGCAGTGCCATTTTAGTACAGCCCAACTGTCTCACAGCAGAGGGCCAAAGGCCCCTGGGAAAACAATTCTGGCACGCCCCTGAGCCCTTCCCCGGCTCTGTGGGGTGCCCCAGCTGCCCTGTCACCTCACCCCATGGGCACACTGCTCCCTGCAGCACACACACACTTCTGCCTTCCTGGCAGCTCCCAGGCACCTACCAGCCACGTGTTGGACGGGATCAGGAGGGAAAACAGCCCTTCTGCAGCCATTTTCTGGGCAGCTGGCAGTGATTCACGCACAAGGGGCGTGGATACCATCAGTGGGTTCCCCTCAAAGTCTGTCCACATCCAGCAGCACACGGTGCTATTCACCATCTGCATCAGTGACACGCACAGGGAGTTAGGGAGGAGAACTCCTTAGTTCAGCAGGAAGCAGCAGGGCAGGAGAGGGGCTCACTGGGATGGGATGGGAAGTCACAGTGAGCCTGGCAAATGGCCCCTGCAGTGTGCAGGGAGAGGCTGTGCAAGGAGAATGGCAAAGTGTAACTCAGAATGGCAAAGTGTAACTCAGAATGGCAATTATTAGTAGAGTTTTGGTTGGAAAGGGCATGAAAAATACTCTCACCTGGACAAGAGTTATTTCACTCTGTGCTGTATTGACAGGAGTGCCCAAATCCCAGCTGGAGTAACCCTTGTGATGCCATCAGCATTGGGAATGTCTGGCTCTGAGAGTTCTCTGTGTGGCAGGGGGTCCCAACTTCAGGGAAATAGTGGGGCCCTTGGAAAGGCAGGAGAGGGACTCCTCAAAGGCCTGAGAGCCTGGTTTCTGACAGAGAACTGTAGTGGTGGGAAGACTCAAAGTTCTGAAATTTTTGAGAGTGTTGAGACTTTTGAAAATACTCTTCAAAAAGAATGAACTTGTTATCCATGTGCACTTGGGATCAGGCAGAGAATCCTGAGCTGCAGTTCCAGGTGGAGTGGTTCATGCCAGACCCTTGTAGCCCTGGAACAGCATTTTTGACGTGAAGTCCCTGTAAGACTCTGAGAAGAAACTCAGATGGAGATTTGTTGGTGTCGCTGCACACTCCGAGGTAGAGAGGGCCAAGAGCTGACCCACTGTCAGTCATTTCCAGCTGTGTTACCTGTGATTTCACACAGAACTGGCGCTGTGATTTGTGGCTGCTGGTGTCAAGGTGACCAAGAAGTCTGTAGAAGGGGATTCCAGTGGAGGGATTGGAAAGGCAAAGGGCTGTGCTGGGTGCCCCACCTTGGCAGCAGCTCTGGGGTCTCAGGCTGGCAGCCCTCCTCAGCTTTTCCACAAGGGATAAATCACTTTAATGTGTGAAGGGAAATAAAGTAGTATTTTACTGTTAAATTAACTAATAGATCAAATGTCTTGCAATGTGCTTGCAGTCCTTCAGAATTTTCTCCAGGTAACATTTGCTGAATGACACCTTTCAGATCCCAGTCCCCCTTAAAGCAGCTTGGGGTGCTCAAACTTAGAGGGCTTTTCCAGTTGTAGGAGCAAGGAAAATGCAGTCTGACTGCTGCTGCCCAGCTCCTGGCGCAGAGGAGTGTCTGTAGCAGCAGAGGGTGGCAGCCCAGGGTGACCAGCACCTTGCCATTGCAGGTGGCACCCGGGTGGGTTTGGAGCGTTGTCTTCTGGTTGCAACCCCGTTGTTTTGTTGTGATCCGGTGTTCAGGATCCTGGGAGGAGCAGCTGTCTGGAGGCAGGGAAGGGCAGTCCCAGCATGGTCCTGTAGAAGCTTTCCTGTCATCCTCCTGGTGCTCCTCAGAGCTGTAGATGGAAAGAAGTGGGCTGTGCTGTGCCACTGCCAGCATCTCCACTGCTCCTTGCTGGGTGGTTCTCTTGCACCAAAACAGGACAGTTCTGCCCCCTTCACCTTCTCATTAAATCAGAGTCTAGGAAAAATGTTACTCCTTCCAGATTTAGAAGTGTGATACCTCAGCTGTCTGTGCAGAATTTCCAAACAGTAACTTGGGGTGTCATTGCCAAAAACTTTGGGTTCCTTTACCCACCAGGCCGTGTCTCCAATCCCAGCCCACGTTCCAATGAACGTGTCACTCACTCCTGCAGACGTTGCCATCAAAGCAGTGCAGATTCCCTGGGTTCTGGGGTGCTTCTGTGTTTTTGAGTGGATGTTTTCAGCTTAACAGTGTGTTGGGGCTGGGGAGGGTGGGGAGACACAAGCCTTTGCTAACCCTGACAGAGCTGAGCAGTGCTAGGGAGAGAAAAACCAAGAGAAATTGACGGTGTGGTAGCAGAGAAGCCATGGGATCATTTCTTTTGTTATTTGCAGATAAGAAAATGACCCAGTGGGAAGAGCCCAGGCTGCAGAACCCAGCCATCACCACAGGCCCAGTAAGTAGAGCTGCGGGATCCTGCAGGAAATGCCTGACTGGGGCACAGCTGGAGGAGCAGCAGCCCCTGCCTGCTCCTGGGCTCAGGGGTGGGCAGCCTGGGAAGCAGGAGCTCTCTGCCCACATCTAAGGCAGAGGAAGCTGGGGATGTCACAGCAGGCTCTGGGCAGCCTCCCTGCTTGCTCAGGGTTTGGGGATGCCTAAGGGGAAGTGCCCCTGTTTGCCTTACCTGGGTCATTCCTGGCAGTAGCATTTCACTGGGCTGGCACATTGTTCTATTTATTTGAGGATCTCTGGACCATAAAGAGCTGTTTGCACTTGGGAGGAGAGAGGTGGGCCCATGTGGATTCAAAGTGGGGAAAAAAAGGCTCTGTGTGTAAATTCACCTTTAGCAGCGTGTCCACGGAGCGTATCTGTAATTAAATTGGTACCTGTACTTGCCTTTGTACACCTTGCTGTCTTTTGCTGTGAATAAAAACATTCATTCAATAAAGTTAAGTCGCCCCTAGTCAAGATACCCCACGTCTTCCCCTTGGCTCCTGTCTTTCTTTTTCATATTCGCTGTAGCATTAACTCTATTTCTTTTTCTCTCTATTTCTTTTCTTTTTCTCTGGATTTCTTTTTCTCTCTATTTCTGTCTGATTCTATTTCTCTTTCCCTGTTTCTAGTAGTCTCTAACTCTGGTTTTTTTCTTTTTCACTCTTTCTTTTTCTTTTTTTTTCTCTCTAACCTTTTTCTAACTTTCTTTTCCTTTCTAGCTGTACAATTTAAAAAACAGCAGTACAAATTTTCAGGCTCCTTGCAAGTAAAAAAAAAAACCCAAAACACCAAAAAACCTTATGTTATTATTTAAATAAAATTATTTACACCTCAGGAGCCTGAAATTTTCTACTGCTGCACCAGACACACATATTTTTTTCTCCTTTTTCATATATGCCAGGTTAGGGCCCCTCATTAATACTCCAGATGGCAGTGACTAATAATTACCTTGATTGAACATTACATGCCTACTCTGGAGTACTAATGAAAGTAGTTATTAGTTAGTTGGGCAGTTAATTCAATATTTAGCTAACTAGCCAATTTCTCGGTGCACCACCACGCCTGTCACTCACCCAAAGATCCACTTCTCACACAAGCCCAGCCCGTCACAACCCCAGCCCCGGTCCCTCGACACGTGGGGGCCCCAGGGTGTCACCTGCACATCACGGCATCTCCTGTGCCCGAGCGCCTCCGGAGGGACCCTGAGACCATCCCCAGCGCTGATCCCGTCCCTCCCGAGGGACCCTGAGGCCATCCCCAGCGCTGATCCCGTCCTTCCCGAGGGACCCTGAGGCCATCCCCAGCGCTGATCCCGTCCCTCCCGAGGGACCCTGAGGCCATCCCCAGCGCTGATCCCGTCCTTCCCGAGGGACCCTGAGGCCATCCCCAGCGCTGATCCCGTCCCTCCCGAGAGACCCTGAGGCCATCCCCAGCGCTGATCCTGTCCCTTCCGTGTCCGTCCCCCTGGGACGCTCCCCCAGCCCCGCCCCTGCCCCGCGCCCCAGCCCCGCCCCTGCCCCGCGCCCCAGCCCCGCCCCTGCCCCGCGCCCCAGCCCTGGCTGCGCACCCGCCGCTAACGCCGCCTTGTGGGCACAGCGCGGTACTGCAGCCGCCGCCGCTCCGGCGCCCTGGCAGCGCTGCCGTCCTGTGGGCACAGCGCGGTGCTGCGCGCGTGCCCTTCTGATGATGGGAGCGAGCGCGTGCCGGGACGCTGCCCTGTAGGACTTCCGCCACGCTGCGGATGCCGCTTGCGGCAGGAGCCCGGCCGAGACAAGCATCCCCGCCCGTGCCTGCCGCCGCTCGAGCGTCGGCCGGAGCTCTTTTCGGCGTCGTTGCCGGATTCAGGCAGGCGACTTAGAAATTGACATGGTGAGGGGCGTTAAGGGTACCACAACAAAGATGGCAGCCGGGCCGGAAGTGGCCTCTGCCAGTACTAAAGATGGCAGCAGGAAAAGCGGAAGTGACGTCTTGCCACTCTCAAGATGGCGGCTCGGCCGGTACTCGCCTGACCTTCTATATCTGGCGGCAGAAAGGGCGGGAAAATCAAGGACCCCAGTCTGTTTTGTGGGCTGCCTGCCCGCGACGCCGACACCGATCCCCGCGGCGCGATTTTCTGCGGGGGGGTTTCCGAGAGTGCGGACACGGGCTGTGGGCTCAGCGGCGCCGCGGGCGCGCGGGAAACGGGCGGGCGCCTTTCTCTGTCGGGGTCCTGTACTGCCGGGGGCGGTATCGGGGGTGGGGCCGAGGGCGTTACTTGGGGCGGTACCGAGGGCGGTACCGGGGACGATACCGGAGGCGGCACCGAAGGCGGTACCGCGGGCGGTACCGGGCGGGGATTGAGGGGCGGGGCCGGGCGGTGATTCAGGGGCGGGGCCGGGCCCGGCACAGGTGCACGGGGTCTCAGTGCGGCTGCGCGGGCCGGGGCCTATTTCTATGCGGCCGATCCGCTCCCGGCCCGTTCCGTTCGGGAACACTCGTGCTGGGATGCGGCGGGATCCTCGTCGGAGCGCTGTGCCAGGGACAGCTCCCGGTTCTGCGCGAATCCTGGGGCGCTCAGGTAGGACCAGGGTCGGGTCTAGGTTTTGGCGGTATTGGCTGGGGGTTCCAGGCGGTGCCGCCTCTCCCCGGGCAGGCAGGGTGCGGGTAGCGGGGCCGGGATCGGGATCGCTGCAGGCAGCAGCAGCAGCCGCCCCGGACGGGCGCTGGGGCTGAGCCCGGCGCTGCCGCTCCCATTCCGTTCCGGCGGCCGCGGCACTCTGGACACGGTCCCGCTGCGGCCGCGGGGAGCCTGGGCTCTGCCGGTAACCGCGCCCGGAAGAACGGCGGCGGGATCTCCCCGTGTAGACGCTGCATCGCGGCTGGACCCGGCCGGGGCGCGGGGAGCGCCGTGCCAGCCCTGGGAGCCCCAAATCCCGGCGCTCCCGGTGCCCCCGTCCCGCAGAGGCCCCGCAGCCCTGAGCGCGGAGCAGCGCCCGGCTCCCCGTTCCCGTGCGCGCACAGCCCCGGGGCTGCTGCCCGCGCACCCCTGCGGAACGAGCGGGGCTGGGGCGCGGGACGAGCCGCTCGGCGGGGCCGGGCACGGTTCCGCTCGGGCTGCTTCTCTATCACCTGCTAGGTGCGACGCTCCCCCTCTCCCTTGTTTTGCAACTCCAAGAAGCTCTGCAATGGCAAAGCCTCTTTTATTAAAATTCGGCTGCGGCTTTTCCTCTTTACTTCCAGGTCACCGGATATACTGGGATTGAGAGGGTTCCTAAAATCCGACTCTCGAGGACACGGCCCGTGGGAGAATTGAACTCACAACCTTGGCACTACCTGGACTGTGCTCCGACTGACTGAGCCCTCTGCATCACAGGTATGAAACTCCCAAGGATGGGAATCCTTGGCTCCAGCAAGCTGCACAGAGGTCTCAGTGCTTCCCACTCACTGCCAGCAATGCTCCTTGTTGTTTCTGTGTGTCCCAGCTGCGGGGAACAGGGGGCAGGAGGAGGCCAGGAGTCCCCGAAAGGCATCCAGCACCTCTTGTCCATGGGCCCTCGGGGCAGGGGCTGTGCCTGCAGCGTCCTGCCCGTGCCGAGCACACGGCCCGGGATGGGCGCTGGGTGCCCGACCGGCGCTGGCACGGACACGGCTCAAGGGCTGCCCGTGGCTCCCGGGCCAGGGGCTGCTCGGAGCAGGCTCCTGGAGATGCTTCAGCCTGGATACAGGCCACTGACAGCCCAAAAGCAGCCCAAGGAACAGCTGGCGTGTCCTGGTGATGGTGGCACGGGCTGCGTGCAGAGGGGCTCAGACAGCAATTCCTGGTTCCAGCCTCCCAGAGCTCTCAGGCAGCTGCCAGGTATGTCCTGTCCACCCCAATTGCCTTCCCTTCCCTTCCCGCCTGAGGCCTCGTTCAGCAGCAGCAGCAGCACTAAAGCCAAGGCAGTCTTCCCTCACAGCTATTAAATGCCAACCGACAGCCTGCAGAGATGCCTTCAAATCAAAGGTTCAGGTGGGATGAAGTTTTGTTTGGACGAAGGTGGGAGTTTCCAGGGAGCCAGCTGGAAGTGCAGAAGGGATGGAAAGCTTTCCCAGGTGGGTCCCACTGGAGGTGTGCTGAAGGCAGGGATGTGCACCCTTTGCTGAGGGAAAAGAACTTGCAGAGGCTCTGAAAGGAGCTGAGCTGCTGCAGGGAGAGATGTCCTCCCGTGGGCACGGGGAGCTGCCTTGGCACGGGACGGGAGCGCCCCCGGCCCTGCCTTCTCCTGCTTGAAAATATCACCTGGAGCCCCGGCTCAGGGGGGCTAAATCAGCTGGACTCCAGGCAGCTCTGTCAAGTGCCCCCAGGGACATGGGCGGGGCTGGGGGATGAGGGCTTTAAATAGCCAATTCTTTGGAACAGATGCCTGTCCCTGTCCCGATGCTGCTGAGCTTCCTTGGACGCTCTGCCCGTTCCTGGCACAGCTGGCGTTCAAGGGGCAGCTCTGCACAGGAATATCCACCCTCCGTGAGGCACTGTGAGGTTATGGCAGCAGGAACTGAGCAGATAATTGGGGGCTGTGGGATAATTCACGGGAACTAGCAAAGCTGAGAGCGAGCCCCGAGTCTGGGCACTGCACAGAGAACAATCTTTGTGCTGCCCTGTCACCTTTTTCTTCTGGTTATTTTTTCTTTTTTTTTTTTTTTGTTTCAGGTGCTGGACTTGCCTCTGGGATGTGTGCTGAACTCTCACTACAGAGGACTGTGAGGCCTGACTGGCTGTGAGTTTGTGTTCTTCTCACAGGAGAATCAGAAATGATCATTAATTAGACCACCAAATCTTTTCTGAAACCTTTCTCCTTTCCTGCCCTTTGCTGGTAAGTCTTTTCTTTCTGCCTTTAACTCTACAGCTGTTCCCTGATGTCATTTCCCCTGTCTCACTTCTGTGCTGCTCCTAGCTGGGGAAAACTCATAGTAGAGCTTGTAACAAGTAAGCACTTGTTTCTACGCTTCTTTTTCCAAAACTTTCACCAGAACTTAATTTCACTAGTTAGGAAGCGTGGTGAGGGGTGCAGGAGGAGCAGGAATAGGGGAGGGAAGCCTTGAGCACTGCAGGCTACAAAGATATGCATTTATCAATTGATTTAGTCCTGCTGTGTTAAGGATACATAAATAGGCAAAATCTAAGGCACAGGGTGAAGTTCCTGTGACAATGCTACTGTGTGTTTATCTTGAATTACTCAGTGTGCCCCATTTCCCTTTAATAAGTGCTCTGATACCCCTGTAGAAACAAACACAACATGGGTGGGACAATGCACCTCACAGCTCCACAAAGAGTGGCACCTCCACCTCGTATGGCAGTGCCATTTTAGTACAGCCCAACTGTCTCACAGCAGAGGGCCAAAGGCCCCTGGGAAAACAATTCTGGCACGCCCCTGAGCCCTTCCCCGGCTCTGTGGGGTGCCCCTGAGCCCTTCCCTGGCTCTGTGTGCCCCAGCTGCCCTGTCACCTCACCCCATGGGCACACTGCTCCCTGCAGCACACACACACTTCTGCCTTCCTGGCAGCTCCCAGGCACCTACCAGCCACGTGTTGGACAGGATCAGGAGGGAAAACAGCCCTTCTGCAGCCATTTTCTGGGCAGCTGGCAGTGATTCACGCACAAGGGGCGTGGATACCATCAGTGGGTTCCCCTCAAAGTCTGTCCACATCCAGCAGCACACGGTGCTATTCACCATCTGCATCAGTGACACGCACAGGGAGTTAGGGAGGAGAACTCCTTAGTTCAGCAGGAAGCAGCAGGGCAGGAGAGGGCAGAGAGGCTCACTGAGCCTGGCAAATGGCCCCTGCAGTGTGCAGGGAGAGGCTGTGCAAGGAGAATGGCAAAGTGTAACTCCGAATGGCAGTTACTAGTAGAGTTTTGGTTGGAAAGGGCATGAAAAATACCCTCACCTGGACAAGAGGTATTTCACTCTGTGATGTATTGACAGGAGTGCCCAAATCCCAGCTGGAGTAACCCTTGTGATGCCATCAGCATTGGGAATGTCTGGCTCTGAGAGTTCTCTGTGTGGCAGGGGGTCCCAACTTCAGGGAAATAGTGGGGCTCTTGGAAAGGCAGGAGAGGGAATCCTCAAAGGCCTGAGAGCCTGGTTTCTGACAGAGAACTGTAGTGGTGGGAAGACTCAAAGTTCTGAAATTTTTGAAGGTGTTGAGACTTTTGAAAATACTCTTCAAAAAGAATGAACTTGTTATCCACGTGCACTTGGGATCAGGCAGAGAATCCTGAGCTGCAGTTCCAGGTGGAGTGGTTCATGCCAGACCCTTGTAGCCCTGGAACAGCATTTTTGACATGAAGTCCCTGTAAGACTCTGAGAAGAAACTCAGACGGAGATTTGTTGGTGTCGCTGCACACTCTGAGGTAGAGAGGGCCAAGAGCTGACCCACTGTCAGTCATTTCCAGCTGTGTTACCTGTGATTTCACACAGAACTGGCGCTGTGATTTGTGGCTGCTGGTGTCAAGGTGACCAAGAAGTCTGTAGAAGGGGATTCCAGTGGAGGGGTTGGAAAGGCAAAGGGCTGTGCTGGGTGCCCCACCTTGGCAGCAGCTCTGGGGTCTCAGGCTGGCAGCCCTCCTCAGCTTTTCCACAAGGGATAAATCACTTTAATGTGTGAAGGGGAATAAAGTAGTATTTTACCGTTAAATTAACTAATAGATCAAATGTCTTGCAATGTGCTCGCAGTCCTTCAGAATTTTCTCCAGGTAACATTTGCTGAATGACACCTTTCAGATCCCAGTCCCCCTTAAAGCAGCTTGGGATGCTCAAACTTAGAGGGCTTTTCCAGTTGTAGGAACAAGGAAAATGCAGTCTGATTGCTGCTGCCCAGTCCTGACCCAGAGGAGTGTCCGTAGCAGCAGAGGGTGGCAGCCCAGGGTGACCAGCACCTTGCCATTGCAGGTGGCACCCGGGTGGGTTTGGAGCGTTGTCTTCTGGTTGCAACCCCGTTGTTTTGTTGTGATCCGGTGTTCAGGATCCTGGGAGGAGCAGCTGTCTGGAGGCAGGGAAGGGCAGTCCCAGCATGGTCCTGTAGAAGCTTTCCTGTCATCCTCCTGGTGCTCCTCAGAGCTGTAGATGGAAAGAAGTGGGCTGTGCTGTGCCACTGCCAGCATCTCCACTGCTCCTTGCTGGGTGGTTCTCTTGCACCAAAACAGGACAGTTCTGCCCCCTTCACCTTCTCATTAAATCAGAGTCCTGAGCAGAGGAAGGTCACTAGCCTGATTTTTAGGCAACTCCTTGGAGAGTGAAGTAGTGATTTTAAATGGGATAGAGTACCCTGGGCTTAATTCCCCAGCTTTTGTCTCTCTCTGCCATTAATGTTAGGGTGGTCAGTGGAGTATGGCAGGTAGTGGATAATTGTTGAAACTGAAAAATTGGACTTTCTGTGCCATAATAAAATAAAGCTGAGCTGCTCTGATGCCGTTGCAGCTGCAGGACTGTTACAGTCAGGAGGTAACAGGAAATGCCAGGGGTGGTGCCCTCAAGCATTCCACCTTTCTGGAATGTGCGGTGCAGGGCAGGGCAGGTAATCTGTCCTCTCTCTCCCAGGCTTCTTCATCAGACCTTTCTACAAGATGATGCTGGGGAAGCCCATAACCCTGAAGGACATGGAGTCAGTGGTAAGAGCCCATTGAACCTGTGCCAGTGCTCACAGGCCCCTGGCTTTCCACAGCTCTGCACTAATTGCCCATTTTCAAACTGCCTGTGATCTGCCCTAGGATAGTGAATACTACAACTCTCTGAAGTGGATCCTGGAAAATGACCCCACCGAGCTGGATCTCACGTTTTGCATAGATGAGGAAAACTTTGGGCAGGTACGTAAAGGTTACTTGCATCTTAGGACTGGTGGTTGCCAACAAGTAGCTCAGTGCTGACAGTCTGGTGGTGGTGAAAGCAGCAACGAGCTCAGCTGGCTGTGTTCCCAGCTGGGAGCGGGGCTGCCAGCTCCTGTCAGGGAGCTGTGGCACCTCTGGGACAAGCTGGATATGCAGCTGAGTGAAATACTCGCAGTGAAGGAGGGATGAAGGTGTCCCACAGTCCAGCTGGGACATGCTCAGGGACTCTCTGGTTCCTGAAGCTGAAGGTGCTGTCAGGAGAGAGCAGCAGAAGGACACCAGGTCCTCTCTGTAGTGCCTGTCACAGCTGGTGTGCCAGGGGGAAGCTGCCAGGTTGAAAAGGGTCACAGCCTATGGGGCTCTTTCTCCATGACAAATGAAAGTGTTGTAGACATTAAATTTAATTAGTTTGCTTAGAGGTTTTTATGACCTTTTTTTGCATTGTCCCTTTGTTTACTTCTGAGCCCTAGATCCTGGCTCCAGATAGAACTGGAGCTGGGGACTGTAGGGCCTTTTATAAAAACTGACTTCAGCATTTCAAACCATGCATTCAGTGTCCTGTCAAAAATATTCTGATCCACTTTCCAGTGCTGCCTTTTTCCTGAAGCACCCGAAGGTTATGGATTTCATGGAGAACTAGGAGCCACAGAATAGAGAGGTTTTGTAACCCACTGGTTGGCTTTGGGCAGTTCCAGTATGTGATTTATCTTCTTGTATTACAAATAATAGCTATTATAATTTTGTGTATATAAAGTACCTATTTTGTGGTTCTATTTTATATAAATATATAATTTCATTATTATAAATAATAATTGTAATAAAATGATCAGTAAATAGCCAGCCCCTCTCTGCCAGTTTTCCCTTCTGTCAGCGCAGGTTTGTTCAAAAGTGTAAATCAATTTGCTCATGATTGCCTGATCCTGCTTGTGAAACACTGCTCAGGGAGAGTGGGTTCTGGGAGAAAGATGTCCTCAAATAACAGCCTTTGGTCTTTTGAAAGGCAGACATATCAAGTGGACCTGAAGCCCAACGGGTCCGAAATCATGGTAACAAATGAAAACAAGCGGGAATACATTGAGTAAGTACCGTGATGGAATGTGCCTGGGGGGGAAGAAAGAGCAGCTGGGTTAGAATTGGCCCTGCTGCAATCCCTGGAGCTTGTACTGCACAAGAGCATCAGGGATCATTGGGGAAAAACCTTACTGTTAACATTGGTTATATCCCGTCAGGTACAAGAACAAGGAGTAAATTAAATGACGTGCTTTGATCTCCTGAAATTCCCCCCATGGAAACGTCCTTCTCCAACACCTGGCTCAAGCCGAGATGAGCCAGAAGGTGCTCTCCAGCCTGGCCCTCATCCCAGTGTCCTCCTCTGCCAGTCACAGACCAGAGCCAGGAGTCCAGTGCCAGCAATCCTACCAAAACTGGCCAGATCTGAAATTAGGTTTCATTTTCAGATTTCTCAGTTCTTCTACCTACCAGGATGTAAAATGCTGAATTCATTAATACCTGCTGGCATTTTAAATCAGGGCCTTTTCCAAAGTGAAAGATGGTTACAATTGCTACATTCATGCAAACTGGGAATTCATTTCCAGTGCCTGGACCTGGAGCAATTCCATGCCTGGAATTGACTTTTGATGCCTGCACCTGTGAGGTGTTTGTGCTGCGGGTGGCTGGTGCTGAAAGCAAGGTGTCCCTTTGATGCTGCAGTTTATTTCTTTCTTTATAGGCGAGGTGCTGTGTCCTGACAGCTCTCCTCAGAGCTTGCAGACTTTGCTGGGAATTTTTAATTGCTCATTGCTCTGGAAGAATAAAATGTCTGCTCACGTAGGTACCTACAGGAGTGAAAAAATTCCCACTGTGATTTGGTCAAAGTCACTGGGCTTTTTGGTTTGTCTCTTCAAAATTCCATCAGTCACCAGCCAATAAATTGGAGTAGCTGGTGGAAGCTGCTTAGTTACCTGAAGTTGTAAATGACAAACTTGAAAGCATTTGGGGTTGCTGAAACCTTTGAGCCCTTGGCTGAGACCTGCTAATGAGTTTGTTTTTCTGGTGGGGTTTTGTTTCTTTCTGCAGCCTGGTCATCCAGTGGCGATTTGTCAACAGAGTGCAGAAAGAAATGAATGCCTTTCTGGAGGCGAGGCTCTTTAGCTCCTTTCTTTCCCAAAACCAGGGATTGTTTTTAACACAGATTTCTTACCCACTGGTGTCTGTGTAAAGGGAGTGGGGAGCTTGGCAGGGAATGCAAATAGAATACATGATGTTTTGTGATTTGACAGTTTTATCTTGTGTGAGAATATATCATCTTTCCCTTATGGGAATAAGGTCATTCTCGTTCAAGTTTAATTATTTGAGCTTGAAGTAATTTGGTCATTGATTTTTTAAATTAGGATTTATGTGGGATGAGAGTTTTAACTTTGCTCTTCTTTTTAGGGATTCACAGAACTGCTTCCTATCGACCCGATTAAAATTTTTGATGAAAATGAGCTGGAGGTGAGTCAATTTGGTGCCCCAAGCTGGCAGCTCTCTGACAGATGTGCCATGTTCTGGGCTTTTCAGTCATCTGTCTCTCTCCCTGGGGGAACGTGCGGACACGGCTGGAAATCAGATGTTTCTTCCTAATTAATAAATCTGTTCATGACATGAGAAGAGCTGCACTCAGGAGGGTGGTGGGGGGTGTGCCTCTGGAAGCCTGGAAGCAGCCTAGTGGATCAGTGCCACCCTCTGCCAGTCCCATCTGAGCCAAAGACGTGGAAGTTGTGTCACACTGTGGCAGTGTGCAGCCCTTCTGCAGCAGCTGGGATACTCTGGGGATGCTCGGACTCTCCCCTGGGTGTGCATAAGTGCCTGAAGGTCAGAGCCCTGAGGGGCAGTGGCACCTTGTACCCTGTGAGGTCAGGGACACATCCCACCCTTCTGCTTGCCTGCAGTTACTGATGTGTGGCCTTGGTGGCGTGGATGTCAGCGTCTGGAGACAACACACCATCTACAAAAATGGTTACTGCCCAAATCACCCTGTTATCCGGTGGTTCTGGAAGGTAAGACTGGGCACCAGCCCTCGCTGGTCCTGTAGGTGAAAGTCCCTGCCCTTTTTTGCAATCATTTTTCTGTATGAGAACTGCTCAGGGTGGGTGGTTGTGCTGGGGCCAGAGCTGCTCCCTCCTGGCTCAGGTGAGGGCAGGTGCAGCTCCTGCTCAGATGGAGCAGAGGCAGCCCATAGTGCCCTGAGGCTGCTGGCACAGAGGGGCTCCTGCAGTGCTGAGGGTGTCTCTGCCCCCAGGCTGTGCTGCTGATGGACGCTGAGAAGCGGATCCGGCTGCTGCAGTTCGTGACCGGGACGTCCCGCGTGCCCATGAACGGGGCAGGACAGGGGCGGGACCGGGCAGTCCCAGAAGGCAGAGCCCGGGAGGAACCGGGATGAAGCAGGGCGGGCCCGGGGCTGGGGCCGAGGTGATTTAATGCCTGGAAACCACCCGGCCACCGTTTGCTGACGCCGAGTAGGGTGAGAGGAGGAGCTGCTTGTTCGGGCTCCCAGGTGAGCTGTGGGGCTTTGGCTTCTACCCCTCTCCCCCGCTCTAGCCCTCCTTCCTTCTCTGCGTATTCCTCTTCTTTCCCCCCTTGTGCCTCCCAAAACCTCCTCTCCTCTCCCCCCTGCCCCTCCTTCCTTCTCCCTGAACTCCTTTACTTTTTCCCCTTTCTCTCCCCATCTCAAGGGATACAGCCCAGGATATCTCAGGGCCCAGATGATTTCTGTTCCTTCTGCTTGTTTCACTTGCAGATGTTTCCCAGTCCAGCTCGCTGAGCCTCCAGCTCTGTGGCACGTTCTTCATTCCAGCTCTGGCTCTGAGATGCTGCACTTGATGGCTGCTCCAGTTCCTTCCAGCTCTGGGTAAATAACTGGTGTCTCTTGTGTAATCTGTGTCCTTGGTCTGTCCTTTGTGTCCATCTGTGTTACCTTTGTCACATCTCCATGCTTTATCAGCATCCTTCCAAGCCATGGTAGCCAGACTCTACTCGTGTACTTTCCTGCATTGTGCTTATTCCAGCACATTTACCTTTTTGCTTTTTGAGACGGAAAGAAGTACACAAGATCTTCTCATCCATCTTCCTTCTCAGCTTTGGTAGTGCCTGCTTTTCACGTGCCATTCTCTTGGCCTTCTGTAGGGAGTGTGTTAGACCCTCCTTATGTGCCCTCACTAGTTCCATAGGTTCTATCTTGGGCTTGAGACTTAATCCTCCAGAGAGTTATCTCCAGTCCTCATCCATGGTGTACGTACCTACCTTGGCTTATACTGTATGTAGCTGTCTTGGTTTATGTTGCATGTACCTTTACTGTGTGCATCTCTACTGTATGGGCCTTTATTGTGCCCCTTAGCTCGGAGCTGCCCTGGCACCCGCTTGGGTAGAATAGTTACAGAACTTTATTGTTCCTCTCTTTTCTGTGGGGTTTTGGGTAGGAAATGTGTGGGGATAACCTCTACCTGACCAGCTCCTGCTGTCTCTCAGGTCCCTGAGGTGGATTCCCATCTCTGCAGTCACCAATTATGCTGATTTCCCTGGAATCTCCCGTTGGGTGTTGAAGAGCAGCAGCCGGGGGATGTGTTGAAGCATCCTCTTCATGCAGCGTTCCAAGTGAGGGTTGCAGTCAGCCTGTCAGCTGCAGAGTGTGACAGGGGGAGCGTGTGTCTGGGAGAGTCTGTGTCTGTCTGGAGAGTCTGTGTCTGTGTCTGTCTGCTTATGTCTGCCTGTGCCAGTGTGTGTGCTGACTGCTTCTAACCTTGTGCATATGGTTTTTACCTTTTACCTTTCTCAACTCATTTTTAAATTTAGAATAAAGAGTCCCCAGCCAAGAGTTTGGGTTTTTTTTTCCCCCCAGCTGGATTTTTTTCCTTGGTCCCAGCCAACAAGATGACATTCATCCACAGAGGTTGGGCATGGACAGTCCCAGTACCAGGGTTTTGTCAGCAGGATGGTTTTTGGGGCATGGACAGTCCCAGTACCACGGTTTACTCAGCACGATGGTTTTTGAGGCATGGACAGTCCCAGTACCAGGGTTTTGTCAGCAGGATGGGTTTTGAGGCATGGACAGTCCCAGTACCAGGGTTTTGTCCGCATGGATGCCCGTGGCTCCTGGGCCAGGGGCTGCTCTGAACAGGCTCCTGGAGATGCTTCAGCCTGGATACAGGCCACTGACAGCCCAAAAGCAGCCCAAGGAGCAGCTGGCGTGTCCTGGTGATGGTGGCACGGGCTGCGTGCAGAGGGGCTCAGACAGCAATTCCTGGTTCCAGCCTCCCAGAGCTCCCAGGCAGCTGCCAGGTATGTCCTGTCCACCCCAATTGCCTTCCCTTCCCTTCCTGCCTGAGGCCTCGTTCAGCAGCAGCAGCACTAAAGCCAAGGCAATCTTGCCTCACAGCTATTAAATGCCAACCGACAGCCTGCAGAGATGCCTTCAAATCAAAGGTTCAGGTGGGATGAAGTTTTGTTTGGACGAAGGTGGGAGTTTCCAGGGAGCCAGCTGGAAGTGCAGAAGGGATGGAAAGCTTTCCCAGGTGGGTCCCACTGGAGGTGTGCTGAAGGCAGGGATGTGCACCCTTTGCTGAGGGAAAAGAACTTGCAGAGGCCACTGCTGAGGCCCTGAAAGGAGCTGAGCTGCTGCAGGGAGAGATGTCCTCCCGTGGGCACGGGGAGCTGCCTTGGCACGGGACGGGAGCACCCCCGGCCCTGCCTTCTCCTGCTTGAAAATATCACCTGGAGCCCCGGCTCAGGGGGGCTAAATCAGCTGGACTCCAGGCAGCTCTGTCAAGTGCCCCCAGGGACATGGGTGGGGCTGGGGGATGAGGGCTTTAAATAGCCAATTCTTTGGAACAGATGCCTGTCCCTGTCCCTGCTGCTGAGCTTCCTTGGACGCTCTGCCCGTTCCTGGCACAGCTGGCGTTCAAGGGGCAGCTCTGCACGGGAATATCCACCCTCCGTGAGGCACTGTGAGGTTATGGCAGCAGGAACTGAGCAGATAATTGGGGGCTGTGGGATAATTCACGGGAACTAGCAAAGCTGAGAGCGAGCCCCGAGTCTGGGCACTGCACAGAGAACAATCTTTGTGCTGCCCTGTCACCTTTTTCTTCTGGTTATTTATTCTTTTTTTTTTTTTTTTTTTCTTTCAGGTGCTGGACTTGCCTCTGTGGATGTGCGCTGAGCTCTCACTGCAGGGGACTGTGAGGCCTGACTGGCTGGGTGTTCGTGTTCTTCTCACTGGCGAATCAGAAATGATCATTAATTAGACCACCAAAATCTTTTCTGAAACCTTTCTCTTTTCCTGCCCTTTGCTGGTAAGTCTTCTCTTTCTGCCTTTAACTTTACAGCTGTTCCCTGATGTCATTTCCCCTGTCTCACTTCTGTGCAGCTCCTAGCTGGGGAAAACTGGGATAACTTAGAGGGGACAGAGGTGAAACTTTTAGCTGGATTTTTCTAAAATTTTCTAATGATACTGAAATTATTTCCAATTGCCCCAGTGAGAAGAACACCAACTTGCAGGCATCAAAAGCTTAAAACTCGTTTAATTGAGGTAGGTCCAAGGAAAAACCCAGCCATGCCAGGCTGAGGCTGGAACCCGCTCATAATTCATTGTTGGTGTCTGCTGCAGTCTAGGAATAGCTCTCTCATTTGTCACTTGCTTGATCTGCTTTTATATCCCTGATTCAAATGGAGTTAGGCAAACTTCATGTTTGCTATTAGGCTATGAAGAAGCCTATTGTAACCAGCAAATGCTTTTCTTAGATGGAAATGTGCATGCAAAATACAAAGAGCTTTGATACTGAGATTTTTTTTTTCCCCCTGAGGTTCAAGTATTTTATCATTTTAATAGCATTACATTTTCCTGTTGCACTCATTTTTAGAGTGCATCATTTGTATTAGCTCTGAGTAGCATAATTCCTTCCAAATTCCTGTGGCGGGCACTATAATCATAAGTATACAATTAGCTACAGCTGGATGTAGCAGAGGTGAACACTAAATAGTTTTGTTGGCAGGAGGCTCAGTGTCTTTTAACCCAGACAGCTTCTTTACAGATGCCTGGTTTGTTACTCTGCTTTAGGGAATATGGGGAACTTCAGATACAAAGAAGAGAATTTAAAAGTTATAATTGTACAAGTTTATTATGCAATAAGGTGCTGAAGGTGCTGCGGATTTGTTTTGGATTGTTATTTGTGGTTTTTTTGTTTGTTTGTTTTCTTTTGGGATTTTTTGTTGTTGTTTTTGGTGTGGTGCTTTTTTTTTGGTTTTTGTGTTTTTTTTTTTTTTTTTTTGTTTTTTTTTTTGTTTTTTTGTTTTTTTGTTTTTTTGTTTTTTTTTGTTTGTTTGTTTTCCTTCCCCTAGCTTGAAGAAACTTGAAGAAGGAATTTGGATGCTGAGAAGAGCATCAGTGTGTTCACTGGCATCACGGGCTGGGATGAGGGCTGAGCAGGACCCAAGCTGCAGCACATCAACCATTCAGCTTTCACCTCATGTTTTATCACGGCCTTTATGAGACAGATGTGAATCGATGAGTCCCAGGCCGAGCCGTGCCCGTGCCCTGTTCTGTCGGAGCTGGTGCTTTCCTGACAGGTTCAGCAGCCACACTCTGTAATAAATATTCCTGGGTCTGCTGCTGTTCCTCTTCCTGCTTTATATTCAATTTTCCACCCCTTCTCTCCTCTCTGTCCGCTGTGTCTTTGGTGTTCCTTTCTTGGCCTGTGTGCTCCCCATCCCATTCCCTTTCACTGCTTCTCTCTCTCTTGTTCTTCTTTTTCTTTTTTGAAATGAATACTCAATATTTATGTAATATCTCTTATTCAATCCCTCTCCCTGTTCTGTCCTACTTTTTGCCTCTCTCTCTGTCTCACTTGCTGCCTGCATCTTTATTTCTCCTTTCTTCCTCTCCTTGTCCCTCAGTCCTGCACCGTGACTGTGTTTCTTTGTCCCTGTCACTGTCCCTTTGCCTGTACCTGTGTGCACCTGCTGCCCAGTGCTCCTCCCTGACCGTCCCCTCTCTTGGTGAGCCTCTGTCCTGCTGGCCATGCCTCTCTGTCTCCATGCTCTCTCTCTGTGCTGCTCCTTGGCCGCGTTTGCCCGCCCCGGCACGTGCCGCGGTCGATTCCTCTGCGGGTTCTTGTTTCCCTCTTTGTATCCCTCAGTCCTTGCTGCGTATTTGGCACCGTGTTTCATTCTGCGTCCTTCTCCATGCCTCGCTCGTGTTCCTGTTTTATTCTGTGTGGCTCTGTGGAGCTCCCCGTGCCGGTGGTTCCCATGGGTGTGTCCCATTTGCTGTCCCTGTTCTTTTTTAATCCCTCTCTGTGCGGCCCATTCACCATCCCAGGTGTTTTTGGATTTTTTGTTTTTTTCCATTTCATTCTGCGCCTTGATCTTAGTTTTCTTGCTGTGTCCTCTCTGCTGGTCGTCTTCTTCTTCTGCCCCTTGTTGCCTGTGTCTGCGGGGCTGAGAAGGAACTTCAGCCCTTCTGGGGGGCTGTCCCCCACTTCCTTGCGTGAGCAGAGTCCCTTTTTGGGGGGATGGACCATGGGAAGGGTTCGAATAAAGTGCCGTGCTCCTGCCCGAGGCAGTTGTAGTCGTTCTGTGCCTTCTTTGGAGGGTGAGGAAAAAAGGCTGAGGGGGACAGGGGGTGGAGATTCGGGGCCTCCCGTGTCCTTTGGGGCACCCCAAGGTCCCAAGGAGAGGGAGCCATGCTGCGGTGAAGGAGCAGGTGAGTGGGGAATGGGGGGGTGGTGCTGGGTGCCATCCTTCACAGGTAGAGCTGGGTGTAGAAGGAAAATATAAATATAAAAACTACCTAACTATAGCTTAAATAAATGTTTTATTTGTTTTATTTGGTTAGAGAAGTTTTTTTTAATACATAATCTAAATATAAAATAAGTATTATAGAAAAATAAAACGATATAAATATAAAATATGAACAAGTAACAAATTTATATTAAATGTATAATAATAATGCAATATAATGTATAATGTATGAATATAAATTATAAATATGAGAATAGAAATACAAAAATATTTTGTATGGGTGAAATATATTATTGGTTTTATTTGCTAAAGGCAGGGTTTTTTTTTTTAATAATATAAGCAAAATAAATATCCAAATATACAATAAGCATACAAAGACATATAAAATTAGAAGTATATCTGCATATATAAATACATGTAAGGATATGTATAAATAAATAGATAAATATATAGGATATCAATAAAATATATTCTTATATTCTTATATATCAATAAAATATTCTTATATAGGTATATGAATTATAGATATAAATATGAAAAATAGAAATAAAAACATATATTTAAATATCGTTTAAAATAAAGGGTTTTGTGTTTGTATTTCCTTAGAGGTGGAGCTTTTAAATAAATAATACTAAATTTAAAAAATACAAATATATATAAAGATTTAGATGTGCATTGAATAGAAATAGATGTTACCAACATAAAGATTATGTATATAATTAATAAAAATAATATTGTAGATGTGTTATAGTGCAACATTAATTGAATTAATAAACTACGTATAGATTATAAATACGAATAGGTTTGGGGCACTCATTTAGGGGGTTTTTGGAAGGGATGGGATTCGTTGCTTTGTGCTTTCGCGTCCCTGTCCCCAACGCCCAGTAGCCCCGGGCTGCGTTCTGCGGCAGTGCTGCCGTCTTGTCCTGGAGCACAGCCCGGTGCTGCAGCCGTTCCTCGGGGCAGCGCAGCTGTCGGGTCGTGGGGCGCTCTGCGGCTACAGAGCGGCGCGGTGTCCGTACCTAGAGGGCAGGGGAGAAGGGCAGTTCGCGGTGCAAAGGGAGCGATGGATGAGAGGGATGTCAGCGGCGGGGCCGGTTTCGGCGCGGGGATGGAGGCGCGATCGCACCGGGGCAGGGGACAGCGGGTGGGCGAGCGGGGTGGAAACAAGCAGGCGTCCCGGTCGCTGCCTGCCGCCACCCCGCGGCAGCAAAGACGGCGGCGGACCGAAAGCGGCTTCGGCCACAACAAAAACGGCGACGAGGAAGGGGGGAAGTCACTTCATGCCACTCCCATGATGGCACCTCGGTCGTTCTTCGACTGACCTTCCAAAGAGGGCGGCAGAAAGGGCGGGAAATGAAGAACCCCGGGCCGTTTTTGGGCTGCCTGCCCCCCGCCAGGCACCGCCCCTCCCCTGCTCCGACCGGACTCCGCCCCCGCCGTGCTGTGCCGGGCTGTGCCCCTCAGGAGCCCTAGCTGGGAGCACTCAGGGTGATGAGAGGGACCAGAGCAGCCCCAGGTGTGACTACTTAGCGTGAGCAGTCCCAGGTGTTTGCAGTGAGCATGACGAGGGGGCAGGTCCTGCTGGGGGCTGTTTTAGGGGGAGGGTTTCCCTGCTCTCTTTGATATAAAGCTGCTGGAGGAGAGGAGCTTATGGTGGGCTCCCGGGGGTACCTCCCAGAACAGAGGTGAGAGCACCTCACAGGATCTGGTGGAGCGCTGGCATGCAGAGCATGGCTTCAGGAAGGTGCCGAGGAACAAATCTTTCTGAGAGGAAGCAGCTTCTGAACAGGTGAGCCCATGTGACTTTTTAGTGGGAACTAGTGTATTTTCCCTTTTCAGTTTCATCTTGCCGACCCTCCCTGGTGCCCCCAGAAAAAATTGGGGGCTATGAGGACAAAAAAAATTTTAATTGAGGAAAGTAACTGCTCTTCTGTTATTGTGTGTGTTTAAACTGCGGGGAATGCCCCTCCACCTGTGATTTTAAGGGGACTGGCAGAGTCGTGTGGGTGCAAACGGTGCAGAGCCTCAGAGGGTGGCCGAAGCATGCGCCCTGAGTACCCGGGCATTCTTGGGCGGTGGTGAATAGGGGAATTATCCGGTTTTGGCCGATGTGCTGCTAAGAGCATGTACTGATGTTTGGTTTTCTTTATTGCAGCTGACTAAGAGAAAACGGCCAGGTGATGGCAGCAGTTTCCCAGTTGACAAGGTGGCATTCTCTGCACCCCGATGTCTGACAGGTAAGTGAAGGATTCCAACCCACAGAGGGATGAGAATGGGATGCTGGGTCTGGATTTGTAAGGAGGGATTTTTGAGGCAGCTTTGACAGGGCTCCAATGTATTTAGCATGACAGGGGTCCTATGTGTGCTTACCTGGGCAGACTCCTATGTGTGCTTACCTGGGCAGACTCCTATGTGGTGCTTAGTTTGACAGGACTCTGTGCTTACTTGGACAGGGCTGCTATATGTGCTAACTTGGTCAGGGCTTATATGTGTTTACTTTACAGGGCCTGAATATGTGCCTAATTTGAGAGAGCTCCTATGTGTTTTTTCATTGACAGGGCTTCTATGTGTGCTTACCTGGGCAGGCTCCTATGCGTGCCTAGTTTTCAGGGCCTGAGTATGTGCTTAGTTTTCAGGGCCTGAGTATGTGCTTAGTTTTCAGGGCCTGAGTATGTGCTTAGTTTTCAGGGCCTGAATATGTGCTTAGTTTACAGGGCCTGAATATGTGCTTAGTTTACAGGGCCTGAATATGTGCTTAGTTTACAGGGCCTGAATATGTGCTTACATGGGCAGGCTCCTGTGTGTATTTAGTTTACAGGGCCTGAATATGTGCTTAGTTTACAGGGCCTGAATATGTGCTTAGTTTACAGGGCCTGAATATGTGCTTACATGGGCAGGCTCCTGTGTGTATTTAGTTTACAGGGCCTGAATATGTGCTTAGTTTACAGGGCCTGAATATGTGCTTACATGGGCAGGCTCCTGTGTGTATTTAGTTTACAGGGCCTGAATATGTGCTTAGTTTACAGGGCCTGAATATGTGCTTACATGGGCAGGCTCCTGTGTGTATTTAGTTTACAGGGCCTGAATATGTGCTTAGTTTACAGGGCCTGAATATGTGCTTACATGGGCAGGCTCCTGTGTGTATTTAGTTTACAGGGCCTGAATATGTGCTTAAATGGGCAGGCTCCTGTGTGTATTTAGTTTACAGGGCCTGAATATGTGCTTAGTTTACAGGGCCTGAATATGTGCTTAGTTTACAGGGCCTGAATATGTGCTTACATGGGCAGGCTCCTGTGTGTATTTAGTTTACAGGGCCTGAATATGTGCTTAGTTTACAGGGCCTGAATATGTGCTTACATGGGCAGGCTCCTGTGTGTATTTAGTTTACAGGGCCTGAATATGTGCTTAGTTTACAGGGCCTGAATATGTGCTTAAATGGGCAGGCTCCTGTGTGTATTTAGTTTACAGGGCCTGAATATGTGCTTAGTTTACAGGGCCTGAATATGTGCTTACATGGGCAGGCTCCTGTGTGTATTTAGTTTACAGGGCCTGAATATGTGCTTAGTTTACAGGGCCTGAATATGTGCTTACATGGGCAGGCTCCTGTGTGTATTTAGTTTACAGGGCCTGAATATGTGCTTACATGGGCAGGATCCTGTGTGTATTTAGTTTACAGGGCCTGAATATGTGCTTACATGGGCAGGCTCCTGTGTGTATTTAGTTTACAGGGCCTGAATATGTGCTTAGGTTACAGGGCCTGAATATGTGCTTAGGTTACAGGGCCTGGAGATGTGCTTAGGTTACAGGGCCTGAATATGTGCTTAGGTTACAGGGCCTGAATATGTGCTTACATGGGCAGGCTCCTGTGTGTATTTAGTTTACAGGGCCTGAATATGTGCTTAGTTTACAGGGCCTGAATATGTGCTTAGTTTACAGGGCCTGAATATGTGCTTACATGGGCAGGCTCCTGTGTGTATTTAGTTTACAGGGCCTGAATATGTGCATAGTTTACAGGGCCTGAATATGTGCTTACATGGGCAGGCTCCTGTGTGTATTTAGTTTACAGGGCCTGAATATGTGCTTAGTTTACAGGGCCTGAATATGTGCTTAGTTTACAGGGCCTGAATATGTGCTTAGTTTACAGGGCCTGAATATGTGCTTACATGGGTAGGCTCCTGTGTGTATTTAGTTTACAGGGCCTGAATATGTGCTTAGTTTACAGGGCCTGAATATGTGCTTACATGGGCAGGCTCCTGTGTGTATTTAGTTTACAGGGCCTGAATATGTGCTTAGTTTACAGGGCCTGAATATGTGCTTAGTTTACAGGGCCTGAATATGTGCTTACATGAGCAGGCTCCTGTGTGTATTTAGTTTACAGGGCCTGGATATGTGCTTACATGGGCAGGCTCCTGTGTGTATTTAGTTTACAGGGCCTGAATATGTGCTTGGTTTACAGGGCCTGAATATGTGCTTGGTTTACAGGGCCTGAATATGTGCTTAGTTTACAGGGCCTGAATATGTGCTTAGTTTACAGGGCCTGAATATGTGCTTACATGGGCAGGCTCCTGTGTGTATTTAGTTTACAGGGCCTGAATATGTGCTTAGTTTACAGGGCCTGAATACGTGCTTAGTTTACAGGGCCTGAATATGTGCTTACATGGGCAGGCTGCTGTGTGTATTTAGTTTACAGGGCCTGAATATGTGCTTAGTTTACAGGGCCTGAATATGTGCTTACATGGGCAGGCTCCTGTGTGTATTCATATAAACGGCAGTGGATCTGACCATAGTTTACAGGGCCTGAATATGTGCTTACATGGGCAGGCTCCTGTGTGTATTTAGTTTGCAGGGCCTGAATATGTGCTTAGGTTACAGGGCCTGAATATGTGCTTAGGTTACAGGGCCTGAATATGTGCTTAGGTTACAGGGCCTGAATATGTGCTTAGGTTACAGGGCCTGAATATGTGCTTAGGTTACAGGGCCTGAATATGTGCTTACATGGGTAGGCTCCTGTGTGTATTTAGTTTACAGGGCCTGAATATGTGCTTAGTTTACAGGGCCTGAATATGTGCTTAGTTTACAGGGCCTGAATATGTGCTTAGTTTACTGGGCCTGAATATGTGCTTAGGTTACAGGGCCTGAATATGTGCTTAGGTTACAGGGCCTGAATATGTGCTTACATGGGCAGGCTCCTGTGTGTATTTAGTTTACAGGGCCTGAATATGTGCTTAGTTTACAGGGCCTGAATATGTGCTTAGTTTACAGGGCCTGAATATGTGCTTACATGGGCAGGCTCCTGTGTATATTTAGTTTCCTGGGCCTGAATATGTGCTTAGTTTACTGGGCCTGAATATGTGCTTAGTTTACAGGGCCTGAATATGTGCTTACATGGGCAGGCTCCTGTGTGTGTTTAGTTTACAGGGCCTGAATATGTGCTTAGTTTACAGGGCCTGAATATGTGCTTACATGGGCAGGCTCCTGTGTGTATTTAGTTTACAGGGCCTGAATATGTGCTTAGTTTACAGGGCCTGAATATGTGCTTAGTTTACTGGGCCTGAATATGTGCTTAGTTTACTGGGCCTGAATATGTGCTTAGTTTACAGGGCCTGAATATGTCCTTACATGGGCAGGCTCCTGTGTGTATTTAGTTTACAGGGCCTGAATATGTGCTTAGTTTACAGGGCCTGAATATGTGCTTAGTTTACAGGGCCTGAATATGTGCTTACATGGGCAGGCTCCTGTGTGTATTTAGTTTACAGGGCCTGAATATGTCCTTAGTTTACAGGGCCTGAATATGTGCTTACATGGGCAGGCTCCTGTGTGTATTTAGTTTACAGGGCCTGAATATGTGCTTAAATGGGCAGGCTCCTGTGTGTATTTAATTTACAGGGCCTGAATATGTGCTTAGTTTACAGGGCCTGAATATGTGCTTAGTTTACAGGGCCTGAATATGTGCTTACATGGGTAGGCTCCTGTGTATTTAGTTTACAGGGCCTGAATATGTGCTTAGTTTACAGGGCCTGAATATGTGCTTACATGGGCAGGCTCCTGTATGTATTTAGTTTACAGGGCCTGAATATGTGCTTAGTTTACAGGGCCTGAATATGTGCCTAGTTTACAGGGCCTGAATATGTGCTTAGTTTACAGGGTCTCAATATGTGCTTACATGGCAGGGTCCTGTGTGTATTTAGTTTACAGGGCCTGAATATGTGCTTAGTTTATAGGGCCTGAATATGTGCTTTCATGGGCAGGCTCCTGTGTGTATTTAGTTTACAGGGCCTGGATATGTGCTTACATGGGCAGGCTCCTGTGTGTATTTAGCTTACAGGGCCTGAATATGTGCTTAGTTTACAGGGCCTGAATATGTGCTTAGTTTACAGGGCCTGATTATGTGCTTAGTTTACAGGGTCTGAATATGTGCTTACATGGGCAGGCTGCTGTGTGTATTTAGTTTACAGGGCCTGAATATGTGCTTAGTTTACAGGGCCTGAATATGTGCTTAGTTTACAGGGCCTGAATATGTGCTTAGTTTACAGGGCCTGAATATGTGCTTCCATGGGCAGGCTCCTGTGTGTATTTAGTTTACAGGGCCTGAATATGTGCTTACATGGGCAGGCTCCTGTGTGTATTTAGTTTACAGGGCCTGAATATGTGCTTGGTTTACAGGGCCTGAATATGTGCTGGTTTACAGGGCCTGAATATGTGCTTAGTTTACAGGGCCTGAAAATGTGCTTACATGGGCAGGATCCTGTGTGTATTTAGTTTACAGGGCCTGAAAATGTGCTTACATGGGCAGGATCCTGTGTGTATTTAGTTTACAGGGCCTGAATATGTGCTTACATGGGCAGGATCCTGTGTGTATTTAGTTTACAGGGCCTGAATATGTGCTTAGTTTACAGGGCCTGAATATGTGCTTACATGGGCAGGCTCCTGTGTGTATTTAGTTTACAGGGCCTGAATATGTGCTTAGTTTACAGGGCCTGAATATGTGCTTACATGGGCAGGCTCCTGTGTGTATTTAGTTTACAGGGCCTGAATATGTGCTTAGTTTACAGGGCCTGAATATGTGCTTACATGGGCAGGCTCCTGTGTGTATTTAGTTTACAGGGCCTGAATATGTGCTTAGTTTACAGGGCCTGAATATGTGCTTAGTTTACAGGGCCTGAATATGTGCTTACATGGGCAGGCTCCTGTGTGTATTTAGTTTACAGGGCCTGAATATGTGCTTAGTTTACAGGGCCTGAATATGTGCTTACATGGGCAGGCTCCTGTGTGTATTTAGTTTACAGGGCCTGAATATGTGCTTAGTTTACAGGGCCTGAATATGTGCTTAGTTTACAGGGCCTGAATATGTGCTTACATGGGCAGGCTCCTGTGTGTATTTAGTTTACAGGGCCTGAATATGTGCTTAGTTTACAGGGCCTGAATATGTGCTTACATGGGCAGGCTCCTGTGTGTATTTAGTTTACAGGGCCTGAATATGTGCTTAGTTTACAGGGCCTGAATATGTGCTTACATGGGCAGGCTCCTGTATGTATTTAGTTTACAGGGCCTGAATATGTGCTTTCATGGGCAGGCTCCTGTGTGTATTTAGTTTACAGGGCCTGGATATGTGCTTACATGGGCAGGCTCCTGTGTGTATTTAGCTTACAGGGCCTGAATATGTGCTTAGTTTACAGGGCCTGAATATGTGCTTAGTTTACAGGGCCTGATTATGTGCTTAGTTTACAGGGTCTGAATATGTGCTTCCATGGGCAGGCTCCTGTGTGTATTTAGTTTACAGGGCCTGGATATGTGCTTACATGGGCAGGCTCCTGTGTGTATTTAGTTTACAGGGCCTGAATATGTGCTTGGTTTACAGGGCCTGAATATGTGCTTAGTTTACAGGGCCTGAATATGTGCTTACATGGGCAGGATCCTGTGTGTATTTAGTTTACAGGGCCTGAATATGTGCTTACATGGGCAGGATCCTGTGTGTATTTAGTTTACAGGGCCTGAATATGTGCTTACATGGGCAGGATCCTGTGTGTATTTAGTTTACAGGGCCTGAATATGTGCTTAGTTTACAGGGCCTGAATATGTGCTTAGTTTACAGGGCCTGGAGATGTGCTTACATGGGCAGGCTCCTGTGTGTATTTAGTTTACAGGGCCTGAATATGTGCTTAGTTTACAGGGCCTGAATATGTGCTTAGTTTACAGGGCCTGAATATGTGCTTAGTTTACAGGGCCTGAATATGTGCTTACATGGGCAGGCTCCTGTGTGTATTTAGTTTACAGGGCCTGAATATGTGCTTAGTTTACAGGGCCTGAATATGTGCTTACATGGGCAGGCTCCTGTGTGTATTTAGTTTACAGGGCCTGAATATGTGCTTAGTTTACAGGGCCTGAATATGTGCTTAGTTTACAGGGCCTGAATATGTGCTTACATGGGCAGGCTCCTGTGTGTATTTAGGTTACAGGGCCTGAATATGTGCTTAGGTTACAGGGCCTGAATATGTGCTTAGTTTACAGGGCCTGAATATGTGCTTACATGGGCAGGCTCCTGTGTGTATTTAGTTTACAGGGCCTGAATATGTGCTTAGTTTACAGGGCCTGAATATGTGCTTACATGGGCAGGCTCCTGTGTGTATTTAGGTTACAGGGCCTGAATATGTGCTTAGGTTACAGGGCCTGAATATGTGCTTAGTTTACAGGGCCTGAATATGTGCTTACATGGGCAGGCTCCTGTGTGTATTTAGTTTACAGGGCCTGAATATGTGCTTAGTTTACAGGGCCTGAATATGTGCTTACATGGGTAGGCTCCTGTGTGTATTTAGTTTACAGGGCCTGAATATGTGCTTACATGGGCAGGCTCCTGTGTGTATTTAGTTTACAGGGCCTGAATATGTGCTTAGTTTACAGGGCCTGAATATGTGCTTAGTTTACAGGGCCTGAATATGTGCTTATATGGGCAGGCTCCTGTGTATATTTAGTTTACAGGGCCTGAATATGTGCTTAGTTTACAGGCCTGAATATGTGCTTACATGGGCAGGCTCCTGTGTGTATTTAGTTTACAGGGCCTGAATATGTGCTTAGTTTACAGGGCCTGAATATGTGCTTAGTTTACAGGGCCTGAATATGTGCTTACATGGGCAGGCTCCTGTGTGTATTTAGTTTACAGGGCCTGAATATGTGCATAGTTTACAGGGCCTGAATATGTGCTTAGTTTACAGGGCCTGAATATGTGCTTAGTTTACAGGGCCTGAATATGTGCTTAGTTTACAGGGCCTGAATATGTGCTTACATGGGCAGGCTCCTGTGTGTATTTAGTTTACAGGGCCTGAATATGTGCTTAGTTTACAGGCCTGAATATGTGCTTACATGGGCAGGCTCCTGCGTGTATTTAGTTTACAGGGCCTGAATATGTGCTTAGTTTACAGGGCCTGAATATGTGCTTACATGGGCAGGCTCCTGTGTTATTTAGTTTTCAGGGCCTGGAGATGTGCTTACATGGGCAGGCTCCTGGTGTATTTAGTTTACAGGGCCTGAATATGTGCTTACATGGGCAGGCTTTTGTGTGTATTTAGTTTTCAGGGCCTGGAGATGTGCTTACATGGGCAGGCTCCTGTGTGTATTTAGTTTACAGGGCCTGAATATGTGCTTAGTTTACAGGGCCTGAATATGTGCTTAGTTTACAGGGCCTGAATATGTGCTTAGTTTACAGGGTCTGAATGTGTGCTTAGTTTACAGGGTCTGAATGTGTGCTTACATGGGCAGGCTCCTGTGTGTATTTAGTTTACAGGGCCTGAATATGTGCTTAGTTTACAGGGCCTGAATATGTGCTTACATGGGCAGGCTCCTGTGTGTATTTAGTTTACAGGGCCTGAATATGTGCTTAGTTTACAGGGCCTGAATATGTGCTTACATGGGCAGGCTCCTGTGTGTATTTGGTTTACAGGGCCTGAATATGTGCTTAGTTTAGAGGGCCTGAATATGTGCTTACATGGGCAGGCTCCTGTGTGTATTTAGTTTACAGGGCCTGAATATGTGCTTAGTTTACAGGGCCTGAATATGTGCTTACATGGGCAGGCTCTTGTGTGTATTTAGTTTATAGGGCCTGGATATGTGCTTACATGGGCAGGCTCCTGTGTGTATTTAGTTTACAGGGCCTGAATATGTGCTTAGTTTACAGGGCCTGAATATGTGCTTAGTTTACAGGGCCTGAATATGTGCTTACATGGGTAGGCTCCTGTGTGTATTTAGTTTACAGGGCCTGAATATGTGCGTAGTTTACAGGGTCTGAATATGTGCTTACATGGGCAGGCTCCTGTGTGTATTTAGTTTACAGGGCCTGAATATGTGCTTAGTTTACAGGGCCTGAATATATGCTTACTTGGGCAGGCTCCTGTGTGTGCTGAGTTCTCAGGGCCTGAGTGTGTGCTCAGTTCTCAGGGCCTCAGTGTGTGCTGAGTTCTCAGGGCCTGAGTGTGTGCTTAATTTGACAGGGCTTCTATGTGTGCTAACTTGGAGAGGGTCTGAATATGTGCTTAGTTTACAGGGCCTGAATATGTGCTTATTTTACAGGGTCTGAATATGTGCTTACATGGGTAGGCTCCTGTGTGTATTTAGTTTACAGGGCCTGAATATGTGCTTAGTTTACAGGGTCTGAATATGTGCTTAGTTTACAGGGCTGAATGTGTGCTTAGTTTAGCGGGCCTGAATATGTGCTTACTTGTGCAGGCTCCTATGTGCGCTAACTTGGACCGGGCTCGCATGTGCTTGCTTTACAGGGCTTGAATATATGCTTACTTTGACAGGGCTCCTATGTGCTAACTTAGACATAGCTTTTATATGGGCTTAGTTTGGCAGGGCTTTTATGTGTTCTTCTTTGGTCAGGGCTCCTATGTGTGCTTAGTTTGACAGGACTCTGTGTTTACTTGGACAGGGCTTGTATGTGTTCACTTTACAGGGCCTGAATATGTGCTTAATTTGACAGGGCTCTTCTGTGTGTGTCCTTTGACAGGGCTCCAATGTGTGCTTCGTTTCACAGGACTCCTATACGTGCTTCCTTATACAGGTCTCCCATCCGTGCTTATTTTGACAGGGCTCGTATGTGTTTACAGAGCCTGAATATGCGCTTAATTTGATAGGGCTTCTGTGTGTGCTTACTTTACAGGGCTTGTATATGGTTGCTTGGGCAGGGTTTCTATGTGTTCTTACTTTGACAGGGTTCTCATGTGTGCTTAGTTTGACAGAATTCCTACGTGTGCTTACTTGGACAGGCCTCCTACGTGCTTACCGGTGGAGGTGCCCTGCCCTGGCACATAATCAGGTTTAGGTAGAACAGCTGTAAACTTTGTGTTTGATCTCTTTCCGTGGGATTTTGGGTATTGATGTGTGGGGATATCTCCTAGCTCTCTAGTAAACACTTGTCGATGTCCTCCCATTGTGTCATAAGTCCCTGAGGCCGATATCCGTCTCTGCAGCCACAGATGCTACTGCTTTTTCCGGAATCCACTGTTCGAAGTTGAAGACCAACGGCTGCAAGACTTGTTCAAGCATCCTCTTTTGTATAGTGTTTCAAGTAAGGTTTGCCGTCAGCCAGAGAGCGTGTGACTGTTTGTCTGTCTGTCAGAGTTTGCATCCATCGCCCGCGGCTTGCATCAATCTGCGCGAGTGCGTGTGCTGACTGTTTCTAACCTTGTGTGTATGACTGTTGCCTTTCAGGTTTTCCAATTCATTTTTACATTTAGAATTAAAAATCCCCAGCCAGGGCTTTTGTTTTCCCCCTCCCGGCTGGGCTTTTTTCCCCTCTGTCCCGGCCGGTCTGCGATTTAGGGCGCAGACTGTCCAGGGCCCGGGCTTTTCGTCAGGCAGGAGGATTTTTTCGAGGCTCTCAGGAACCGCGTTCCTGAGCAGCCCCGAGACCTGTGGCGTAAGGAAGCGGTCAAAGCGACGGTGAGTCGTTTACAAGGTGTAAGAATTGCACATGGCGGATGAGTGTTACGCCTTGGCTTCACCTTACTTGAAAAAAGTCACGAACCCCTGGGAAGGGTTCAAATAAAGTGTCGTGCTCCTGCTCGGGGCAGTTGGAGTCATTCTGTGCCTTCTTTGGGGGTGAGGAAAAAGGCTGAGGGGGGAGGGGATGGGGACTCGGGGGCTCCCATGTCATTTGGGGCACCCCAAGGTCCCGAGGAGAGGGAGCCACGCTGCGGTGAAGGAGCAGATGAGTGGGGAATTGGGGGGTCTTGCCGAGTGCCCTCCCCCAGAGGACACAAGGGTGCCAGATCCTTCACAGGGATGGCTGGGTGTAGAAGACAGGTATTTTTTTATATTTATACGTTTCCTAACTATAGCTTAAATAAATGTTGTATTGGTTTTATTTGGTTAGAGAAGGGTTTTTTAATAAACTAAATATAAAATAAGTGTAATAAAAAAATAAAATTATATAAATATTAAGTATAAACAAATACAAGTAATAAATTCATATTAAATGTATAATATTAATAATGCAAATATAATGTATAATGTATGAATATAAATTATAAATATGGGAATAGAAATATTAAAATATTTTTTATAGTTTAACTATTTTATTGGTTTTATTTGGTAAAGGCAGTGATGTTACTAAATCTGTCCAGAAGTTCTGATTATTATTATTACTCATTTTCTGACAGAAAACATTCTCATTTTGCCTTTCCCACATTGTTTTCAGGTGCTGCCCCAGATGGACATCTGTAATCTCAGACAGCGATTCCCTAGGACGAAGGAGAGCCTTTGCCTCACCTGGACAGCTCAGGTTGATGCGACAGAATTGGAGCGGCCTAACAAACGTACGATCGGCCGCGTTCCGGAGCACCTCGAAACCTTTCCGTATCACGCGTTGGGATTTCTCATGACACAGCATCCCGGGCGTCCCTCTGTGCAAAGTCAAGCGGTAAAGGATTGAATAACTGACAAGCGGTGTCGGGATTCAAATGGTTCTGTTAAAATTAAGCAAAGAACGCAATAAGAAAAATTATCATCCTTTTAATGTCTGAAATAGTTTGGAATAAAAATGCTGGGAAAAGGCATTTTTGTATTTGAATTGGTGTCACCTGGATATAACCCCACAGCGAGCAATCAGAGCAGAAATGCGAAAGCCGGGATTCTGCGACTCCTGCAGAGGACTTAATTTTCTTTTCCTCCTCTCTTTTAGGACAGGAAAAATCATTACAGTCCTCTCATCTTTGCCAAAAGACGTGGCGTTTCAGCAGCCAAAGCCAAGAGGCTTCAGCACCAGGGGTCTGCGCTGGAGGGCTCCTGGTCCTGCCCGTACTGTGGGGTAAGTCAGAGAGATGCTGGGTTCCTCTTTTCCTCCCTGCTGGGAGTGGCCGCCTAGGGAATCTGGGATCCGGGTGAAACGCCAGCTCTCCTGGCGTTCAGGGACGCAAGGTCCGAAGGACTACGTTTACCCGTGGCCTTGCAGGTCAGCAGGAGCAAGAGGAAACGGGGCACCAGAGCCGCGTCCTCCCTCGGAGGACAGAGAGTCCGGGCCAAGGCGAGACCGCCACGAGCGCTCGGACGAGCATTCCAGGGAACGGGGTGCTCGGAATTGCAGGCGCTGCCGGAACCATTGCTTTAGGTCTGCTCCGTCTGTGTCCGCGACCAGCGGGATTTGTGCTGGAGAGAGAGGTGCCGTCAAGAACAAAAGGCGGAGTAAATGCTCTCCGGGGATGCGCAGTAAAGGACCGAATAGCACGGAAGGAGAGTATTTATCAACTCTATCGCTATTTCTTCCAAAATTAGGACGGAGCAACGATGGGGGTGGTTAGGTTTGGCGCAGGCCTGTTATTCTTTGTGCAATTTTTAATTGTTGTACAATTCACCGTCCAGTATCTTTCTAAAAAAAGCCATGGGAGTCGGGTTGTTGTACGGTTGCTGGACAGACTTACGAGCTTACTATTTTCTGTTCTTCAGGTTTGCAGTTTATTATGAGGGTGTGGGTGTAAGAAAGAGTGTGGAGCATGGAGAGTAAGAGATAAGGGGGTGAGAGAGAGAGATTAGAAATCGGAGGTAAGAGGTAAGAGAGAGCAATTTTCCATTCACAATACAATAAGTATTCTTCTATAATGAATATTCTAATTTTCCAATAACCAATCTAATACAATATACTAATTTCCTCATATTTGCACGCAATCTATAGAAACTACCAAATTACTATGTTTTATGGCTTTCTTATCTGTAACCCTTATCTTTAGACCTTTGCTGCCAGGCTTAGGACAAAATGTCTGTTAGTTCTTTGGTATTTGTGGCATTTAGTATTGTCTAAACAAAGAAGGCTCAAACCTCAACCTGACTGTTTTCAGCATCTATATAAAAATAGGCTAACATCTCAATTTCATCTGTTGTTTCAGAACTACTTGCTAGGCACTTAGAAAATTTCTCTATTCCCTCCCCAAGAAAAGCCGTCAGAAATTTGGATCCAAGTTCTAACTCTTAACCTATTCACTGCAAAAATTTGCCAAAGGCGGAGGACCGGGGCGACGACTGGCCCCAGGAAAGGTTACTTATTAATACCGCGTCAGATTTCCCTCAGCGACCGTCAGCCCTGAGCGGCCGTGAGTTTGCGTTCTTCTCACCGGACAACCGGAAATAATTTCAGTATCATTAGAAATTTTAGAAAAATCCAGCTAAAATTGTCAAGTCTTCCCCCCTTTAAGTTAACCCAGTTTTGCCCAGTTAGGAGCTACACAGAAGTGAGGCAGGGGAAAGCATCAGGGAACAGCTGTAAGTTCAAAGGCAAAAAGAGAAGACATATCGGCAAAGGGAAGCAAAGGGGAAAGGCTTCAGAAAGCATTTCTGTGGTCTAATTAATAATTATTTCTGATTGCCCAGTGAGAATACGGAATCACAGTCATTCAGGCCTGACGGTCCCCTGCACGCAGCGAGAGCTCAGCACGCATCTGCAGAGGCGAGGCCAGTGCCTGAAAGAAGAAAAAAACAGAAGAAAAAGGTGACTTATTTTACTTTAAAGTTCTTTCAGGGTCTTAAAGCCCAAGAAACATTTCCTCTCGATTTCGGTCGGGTGAATATATCTGTTCCGTATCGTTGGTAATTTTAAAAACTGCTGTTGTTTCTGCTTGTTCGGTTAGATATATTAGTAAAAGGGCTGTTATTCCTACCCCCATATCTCTGCCTCAGAGTCCTTGACTCAAACGTTTATAATACTTGGGGGGAGTGGAATTCAGGTCTCTGTATCAAAGGAAAACTTCTGCCTTGATTGGCAGACACCCGTCCTTCAAACCAGGACACAAGCGATGTGGGTTTCATTTCAGAGAGAAATAGAGCCCTGTTTGTGTCCAGGGCCCTGTGCCTGAAAATTGGCTTATTTGAGTTAAAATTCCAAACAGTGCAGGCTCTCTCGCAGATGCATACTGGCACCACGTAGAATCCTGGCTGTTCTTTGAGTGCCAAAAGCCTCCTCTAAATAGACATTACCATACAGGTTAAGTGAGTTTCATTTCAGAGAGAGCTAGAGCCCTGTTTGTGCCTGAGACCGGGCTCTGTCTGCTTAAAGTACAAACAAATCAGGACTACTCCAAAACTCCAGCTGCCACCATTTAGAACACTGGCTACCTTTGCATTGACAAATACTTCCCCCTAACTGCTATTAGGACTCTGGGAGGGTGAATGTTTTTGTCAAAAGGAAAAGGACCAATGTTTGCGTCCATGGCCCTGGGCCTGAGACTCTGCTTCTACCAGCTAAAATTCCAAACATTCAAGAATATCTCGCAAATGCAGACTGGCACCACTTGGGACCCGGGCTGTTCTTTGGGTGCCAAAAGCCTCCTCTAAATAGACATTACCGTACGGGTTAAGTGAGTTTCATTTCAGAGAGAGCTAGAGCCCTGTTTGAGTGCAGTGCCCTGTGCCTGAGAATGGGCTGTGTATGCTTAAAGTAGGAACAAATCAGGATTTCTCCAAAACCCCAGCTGCCACCGCTTGGAATGCTGGCTACCTTTGGAGTGAAAAATACTTCCCCCTAACTGCTATTAGGAAACTGGGAGGGTGAGAGTTTTTTTCAAAAGAAAAAGGGCCAATGTTCGTATCCGTGGCCCCTTGCCTGAGAATTGGCTTATTTGAGCTAAAATTCCAAACAGTGCAAGATCTCTCTCTGATGCAGACTGGCACCACTTAGAGCCCTGGCTGTTCTTTGAGTGCCATTCGCCTCCTCTAAATAGACATTACCATACAGGTTAAGTGAGTTTCATTTCAGAGAGAGCTAGAGCCCTGTTTGTGTGCAGGGCCTGGTGTCTGAGATTGGGCTCTGTCTGCTTTAAGTAGGAACAAATCAGGACTGCTCCAAAACCCCAGCTCCCACCACTTTGATCACTGGCTACCTTTGCAGTGACAAATACTTTCTCCTAACTGCTATTAGGAAACTGGGAGGGTGGGTGTTTTTTTCCAAAAGGAAAAGGGGAAATGTTCGTATTCATTGCTTTGTGTCTGGGATTCTGCTTCTGCCAGCTGCAATTACAAACTGTGCAGGATATCTTGCAGATGCCAACTGGCACCACTACAAGCCCTGGCTGTTCTTTGATTGACAAAAGCCTCCTCTAAATAGACATTACCATACAGGTTAAGTGAGTTTCATTTCAGAGAGAGCTAGAGCCCTGTTTGTGTCCAGGGCTCTGTGCCTGCTAATGGGCTCTGCCTTCTTAGAGCAGGAACAATTCAGAAGTTCTCCAAAGCTCCAGCCTCCTTGACTTAGAACGCTGGCTGACATTGGGGTGACAGATACTTCCTCTAAGCTGCTATTAGGAAACTGGGAGGATGGGTGTTTTTTTCAAAAGGAAAAGGGCCAATGTTCATGTCCATGGCCCTGTGCCTGAGAATTGGCTTATTGGAGCTAAAATTCCAAAGAGTGCAAGATATCTCTCTGATGCAGACTGGCACCACTTAGAGCTCTGGATGTTCTTTGAGTACCATTAGCCTCCTCTAAATAGACATTACAGTACATGTGAAGTGAGTTTCATTTCAGAGGGAAATAGAGCCCTGTTTGTGTCCAGGGCCATGTGCCTGAAATTTGGCTTCTTTGAACTAGAATTCCAAAGAGTGCAGGATATTTTGCAGATGCATACTGGCACCACATAGAATCCTGGCTGTTCCTTGAGTGCCAAAAGCCTCCTCTAAATAGACATTACCATCCGGGTTAAGTGAGTTTCATTTCAGAGAGAGCTAGAGCCCTGTTTGTGTGCAGGCCCTGTGCCTGAGAATGGGCTGTGTCTGCTTAAAGTAGGAACAAATCATGATTTTTCCAAAACCCCAGCTGCCACCACTTTGATCGCTGGCTACCCTTGCAGTGACAAATACTTTCTCCTAACTGGTATTAGGAAACTGGGAGGGTGGGTGTTTTTTTCAAAAGGAAAAGGGCAAATGTTCTTGTTCACGGCCCTGTGCCTGAGACTTGGCTTCTGCCAGCTAAAATTCCAAACAGTGCTGGATATTTAGCAGATGCATACTGGCATCACAAAGAACCCTGGCTGTCCTTTGTGTGCCAAAAGCCTCCTCTAAATAGACATTACAGTACATGTGAAGCGAGTTTCATTTCAGAGAGAAATAGAACCCTGTTTCAGTGCAGGGCCCTGTGCCTGAGAATGGGCTCTGTCTGCTTAAAGGAGGAACAAATCAGGACCACTCCAAAATTTCAGCTGCCGCCATTTAGAACACTGGCTACCTTTGCATTGACAAATACTTCCCCCTAACTGCTATTAGGACTCTGGGAGGGTGAATGTTTTTGTCAAAAGGAAAAGGGCCAATGTTTGCGTCCATGGCCCTGTGCCTGAGACTCTGCTTCTACCAGCTAAAATTCCAAACATTCAAGAATGTGTCGCAAATGCAAACTGGCACCACTTAGAGCCCTGACTGTTCTTTGAGTGCCAAAAGCCTCCTCTAAATAGACATTACAGTACATGTGAAGCGAGTTTCATTTCAGAGGGAAATAGAGCCCTGTTTGTGTCCAGGGCCATGTGCCTGAAATTTGGCTTCTTTGAGCTAGAATTCCAAAGAGTGCAGGATATCTTGCAGATGCATACTGGCACCACATAGAATCCTGGCTGTTCCTTGAGTGCCAAAAGCCTCCTCTAAATAGACATTACCATACAGGTTAAGTGAGTTTCATTTCAGAGAGAGCTAGAGCCCTGTTTGTGTGCAGGGCCTGGTGTCTGAGATTGGGCGCTGTCTGCTTTAAGTAGGAACAAATCAGGATTTCTCCAAAACCCCAGCTGCCACCACTTGGAACGCTGGCTACCTTTGGAGTGACAAATACTTCTTCTAAACTGCTATTAGCAAACTAGGAGGGTGAGTGTTTTTTCCAAAAGGAAAAGGGGCAAATGTTCGTATTCATTGCTTTGTGTCTGGGATTCTGCTTCTGCCAGCTGCAATTACAAACTGTGCAGGATATCTTGCAGATGCCAACTGGCACCACTACAAGCCCTGGCTGTTCTTTGATTGACAAAAGCCTCCTCTAAATAGACATTACCATACAGGTTAAGTGAGTTTCATTTCAGAGAGAGCTAGAGCCCTGTTTGTGTCCAGGGCTCTGTGCCTGCTAATGGGCTCTGCCTTCTTAGAGCAGGAACAATTCAGAAGTTCTCCAAAGCTCCAGCCTCCTTGACTTAGAACGCTGGCTGACATTGTGGTGACAGATACTTCCTCTAAGCTGCTATTAGGAAATTGGGAGGATGGGTGTTTTTTTTCAAAAGGAAAAGGGCCAATGTTCATGTCCATGGCCCTGTGCCTGAGAATTGGCTTATTGGAGCTAAAATTCCAAAGAGTGCAAGATATCTCTCTGATGCAGACTGGCACCACTTAGAGCCCTGGATGTTCTTTGAGTACCATTAGCCTCCTCTAAATAGACATTACAGTACATGTGAAGTGAGTTTCATTTCAGAGGGAAATAGAGCCCTGTTTGTGTCCAGGGCCATGTGCCTGAGAATGGGCTCTGTCTGCTTAAAGGAGGAACAAATCAGGACTGCTCCAAAACTCCAGCTGCCACCATTTAGAACACTGGCTACCCTTGCAGTGACAAATACTTCCCCCTAACTGCTATTAGGACTCTGGGAGGGTGAATGTTTTTGTCAAAAGGAAAAGGGCCAATGTTTGCGTCCATGGCCCTGTGCCTGAGACTCTGCTTCTACCAGCTAAAATTCCAAACATTCAAGAATATCTCTCAAATGCAAACTGGCACCACTTGGGACCCTTGCTGTTCATTGAGTGCGAAAAGCCACCTCGAAATAGACATTACTGTACAGGTTAAGGGTGTTTCATTTCAGAGAGAAATAGAGCCCTGTTTGCGTCCAGGGCCATGTGCCGGAATATTGGCTTAATTGATCTAAAATTACAGACAGTGCAGGATATCTGGCAGATGCATACTGGCACCACATAGAATCCTGGCTGTTCTTTAAGTGCCAAAAGCCTCCTCTAAATAGACATTACCATACAGGTTAAGTGAGTTTCATTTCAGCGAGGGCTAGAGCCTTGTTTGTTTGCAGGGCCCTGTGCCTGACAATGGGCTCTGTCTGCTTAAAGGAGGAACAAATCAGGACTGCTCCAAAACTCCAGCTGCCACCATTTAGAACACTGGCTACCTTTGCATTGACAAATACTTCCCCCTAACTGCTATTAGGACTCTGGGAGGGTGAATGTTTTTGTCAAAAGGAAAAGGGCCAATGTTTGCGTCCATGGCCCTGTGCCTGAGACTCTGCTTCTACCAGCTAAAATTCCAAACATTCAAGAATATCTCGCAAATGCGAACTGGCACCACTTGGGACCTTGGCTGTTCTTTGAGTGCCAAAAGCCTCCTCTACATAGACATTACAATCCAGGCTAAGTGATTCTCATTCCAGAAAGGAATAGAGCCCTGCTTTTGTCCAGGGCCCTGTGTCTGAGAATGGGCTGTGTCTGCTTAAAGTAGGAACAAATCAGGATTTCTCCAAAACCCCAGCTGCCACCACTTGGAACGCTGGCTACCCTTTGCAGTGACAAATACTTACCCCTAACTGCTATTAGGACTCTGGGAGGTTGAATGTTTTTGTCAAAAGGAAAAGGGCCAATGTTTGCGTCCATGGCCCTGGTCCTGAGACTCTGTTTCTACCAGCTAAAATTCCAAACATTCAAGAATATCTCGCAAATGGAGACTGGCACCACTTGGAGCCCCGGCTGTTCTTTGAGTGCCAAAAGCCTCCTCTAAATAGACATTACCGTACGGGTTAAGTGAGTTTCATTTCAGAGAGAGCTAGAGCCCTGTTTGAGTGCAGTGCCCTGTGCCTGAGAATGGGCTGTGTCTGATTAAAGTAGGAACAAATCAGGATTTCTCCAAAACCCCAGCTGCCACCACTTTGATCGCTGGCTACCCTTGCAGTGACAAATACTTTCTCCTAACTGCTATTAGGAAACTGGGAGGGTGGGTGTTTTTGTCAAAAGGAAAAGGGCAAATGTTCTTGTTCACGGCCCTGTGCCTGAGACTTGGCTTCTGCCAGCTAAAATTCCAAACAGTGCTGGATATTTAGCAGATGCATACTGGCACCACATAGAATCCTGGCTGTTCCTTGAGTGCCAAAAGCCTCCTCTAAATAGACATTACCATACAGGTTAAGTGAGTTTCATTTCAGAGAGAGATAGAGCCCTGTTTATGTGCAGGGCCCTGTGCCTGACAATGGGCTCTGTCTGCTTAAAGGAGGAACAAATCAGGACTGCTCCAAAACTCTAGCTGCCACCATTTAGAACACTGGCTACCTTTGCAGTGACAAATACTTCCCCCTAACTGCTATTAGGACTCTGGGAGGGTGAATGTTTTTGTCAAAAGGAAAGGGCCAATGTTTGCGTCCATGGCCCTGTTCCTGAGACTGCTTCTACCAGCTAAAATTCCAAACATTCAAGAATATCTCGCAAATGCGAACTGGCACCACTTGGGACCCTGGCTGTTCTTTGAGTGCCAAAAGCCTCCTCTAAATAGAAATTACAATCCAGGCGAAGTGATTCACATTTCAGAAAGGAATAGAGCCCTGTTTATGTCCAGGGCCATGTGCCTGAAATTTGGCTTCTTTGAGCTAGAGTTCCAGACATTGCAGGATATCTTGCAGATGCATACTGGCACCACATAGAATCCTGGCTGTTCCTTGAGTGCCAAAAGCCTCCTCTAAATAGACATTACCATACAGGTTAAGTGAGTTTCATTTCAGAGAGAGCTAGAGCCCTGTTTGTGTGCAGTGCCCTGTGCCTGATAATGGGCTGTGTCTGCTTATAGTACAAACAAATCAGGACTACTCCAAAACTCCAGCTGCCACCATTTAGAACACTGGTTACCTTTGCAGTGACAAATACTTCCCCCTAACTGCTATTAGGACTCTGGGAGGGTGAATGTTTTTGTCAAAAGGAAAAGGGCCAATGTTTGTGTCCATGGCCCTGTTCCTGAGACTCTGCTTCTACCAGCTAAAATTCCAAACATTCAAGAATATCTCGCAAATGCAGACTGGCACCACTTGGGACCCTGGCTGTTCTTTGAGTGCCAAAAGCCTCCTCTAAATAGACATTACAGTACATGTGAAGTGAGTTTCATTTCAGAGAGAAATAGAGCCCTGTTTGTGTGCAGGGCCCTGCGTCTAAGAATGGGATGTATCTGCTTTAAGTGGGAACAAATCAGGACTTCTCCAAAACCCCAGCTGCCACCAGTTTGATTGCTGGCTACCTTTGCAGTGACAAATACTTCCTCTGAACTGCTATTAGGAAACTGGGAGGGTGCGTGTTTTATTTCAAAAGGAAAAGGGCCAATGTTCTTATTCACAGCCTGTGCCTAAGACTTGGCTTCTGCCAGCTAAAATTCCAAACAGTGCTGGATGTTTAGCAGATGCATAGTGGCATCACAAAGAACCCTGGCTGTCCTTTGTGTGCCAAAAGCCTCCTCTAAATAGACATTTCAGTACATGTGAAGTGAGTTTCATTTCAGAGAGAAATAGAACCCTGTTTGTGTGCAGGGCCCGGTGTCTGAGAATGGGCTCTGTCTGGTTTAAGTAGGAACAAATCAGGATTTTGGCAAAACTCCAGCTTCCAGCACTTAGAACGCTGGCTAACTTTGGAGTGACAAATACTTCTTCTAAACTGCTATTAGCAAACTGGGAGGGTGGGTGTTTTTTCCAAAAGGAAAAGGGGCAAATGTTCGTATTCATTGCTTTGTGTCTGGGATTCTGCTTCTGCCAGCTGCAATTACAAACTGTGCAGGATATCTTGCAGATGCCAACTGGCACCACTACAAGCCCTGGCTGTTCTTTGATTGACAAAAGCCTCCTCTAAATAGACATTACCATACAGGTTAAGTGAGTTTCATTTCAGAGAGAGCTAGAGCCCTGTTTGTGTCCAGGGCTCTGTGCCTGCTAATGGGCTCTGCCTTCTTAGAGCAGGAACAATTCAGAAGTTCTCCAAAGCTCCAGCCTCCTCGACTTAGAACGCTGGCTGACATTGTGGTGACAGATACTTCCTCTAAGCTGCTATTAGGAAATTGGGAGGATGGGTGTTTTTTTCAAAAGGAAAAGGGCCAATGTTCATGTCCATGGCCCTGTGCCTGAGAATTGGCTTATTGGAGCTAAAATTCCAAAGAGTGCAAGATATCTCTCTGATGCAGACTGGCACCACTTAGAGCCCTGGATGTTCTTTGAGTACCATTAGCCTCCTCTAAATAGACATTACAGTACATGTGAAGTGAGTTTCATTTCAGAGGGAAATAGAGCCCTGTTTGTGTCCAGGGCCATGTGCCTGAGAATGGGCTCTGTCTGCTTAAAGGAGGAACAAATCAGGACTGCTCCAAAACTCCAGCTGCCACCATTTAGAACACTGGCTACCCTTGCAGTGACAAATACTTCCCCCTAACTGCTATTAGGACTCTGGGAGGGTGAATGTTTTTGTCAAAAGGAAAAGGGCCAATGTTTGCGTCCATGGCCCTGTGCCTGAGACTCTGCTTCTACCAGCTAAAATTCCAAACATTCAAGAATATCTCTCAAATGCAAACTGGCACCACTTGGGACCCTTGCTGTTCATTGAGTGCGAAAAGCCACCTCGAAATAGACATTACTGTACAGGTTAAGGGTGTTTCATTTCAGAGAGAAATAGAGCCCTGTTTGCGTCCAGGGCCATGTGCCGGAATATTGGCTTAATTGATCTAAAATTACAGACAGTGCAGGATATCTGGCAGATGCATACTGGCACCACATAGAATCCTGGCTGTTCTTTAAGTGCCAAAAGCCTCCTCTAAATAGACATTACCATACAGGTTAAGTGAGTTTCATTTCAGCGAGGGCTAGAGCCCTGTTTGTTTGCAGGGCCCTGTGCCTGACAATGGGCTCTGTCTGCTTAAAGGAGGAACAAATCAGGACTGCTCCAAAACTCCAGCTGCCACCATTTAGAACACTGGCTACCTTTGCATTGACAAATACTTCCCCCTAACTGCTATTAGGACTCTGGGAGGGTGAATGTTTTTGTCAAAAGGAAAAGGGCCAATGTTTGCGTCCATGGCCCTGTGCCTGAGACTCTGCTTCTACCAGCTAAAATTCCAAACATTCAAGAATATCTCGCAAATGCGAACTGGCACCACTTGGGACCTTGGCTGTTCTTTGAGTGCCAAAAGCCTCCTCTACATAGACATTACAATCCAGGCTAAGTGATTCTCATTCCAGAAAGGAATAGAGCCCTGCTTTTGTCCAGGGCCCTGTGTCTGAGAATGGGCTGTGTCTGCTTAAAGTAGGAACAAATCAGGATTTCTCCAAAACCCCAGCTGCCACCACTTGGAACGCTGGCTACCCTTTGCAGTGACAAATACTTACCCCTAACTGCTATTAGGACTCTGGGAGGTTGAATGTTTTTGTCAAAAGGAAAAGGGCCAATGTTTGCGTCCATGGCCCTGGTCCTGAGACTCTGTTTCTACCAGCTAAAATTCCAAACATTCAAGAATATCTCGCAAATGGAGACTGGCACCACTTGGAGCCCCGGCTGTTCTTTGAGTGCCAAAAGCCTCCTCTAAATAGACATTACCGTACGGGTTAAGTGAGTTTCATTTCAGAGAGAGCTAGAGCCCTGTTTGAGTGCAGTGCCCTGTGCCTGAGAATGGGCTGTGTCTGATTAAAGTAGGAACAAATCAGGATTTCTCCAAAACCCCAGCTGCCACCACTTTGATCGCTGGCTACCCTTGCAGTGACAAATACTTTCTCCTAACTGCTATTAGGAAACTGGGAGGGTGGGTGTTTTTGTCAAAAGGAAAAGGGCAAATGTTCTTGTTCACGGCCCTGTGCCTGAGACTTGGCTTCTGCCAGCTAAAATTCCAAACAGTGCTGGATATTTAGCAGATGCATACTGGCACCACATAGAATCCTGGCTGTTCCTTGAGTGCCAAAAGCCTCCTCTAAATAGACATTACCATACAGGTTAAGTGAGTTTCATTTCAGAGAGAGATAGAGCCCTGTTTATGTGCAGGGCCCTGTGCCTGACAATGGGCTCTGTCTGCTTAAAGGAGGAACAAATCAGGACTGCTCCAAAACTCTAGCTGCCACCATTTAGAACACTGGCTACCTTTGCAGTGACAAATACTTCCCCCTAACTGCTATTAGGACTCTGGGAGGGTGAATGTTTTTGTCAAAAGGAAAGGGCCAATGTTTGCGTCCATGGCCCTGTTCCTGAGACTGCTTCTACCAGCTAAAATTCCAAACATTCAAGAATATCTCGCAAATGCGAACTGGCACCACTTGGGACCCTGGCTGTTCTTTGAGTGCCAAAAGCCTCCTCTAAATAGAAATTACAATCCAGGCGAAGTGATTCACATTTCAGAAAGGAATAGAGCCCTGTTTATGTCCAGGGCCATGTGCCTGAAATTTGGCTTCTTTGAGCTAGAGTTCCAGACATTGCAGGATATCTTGCAGATGCATACTGGCACCACATAGAATCCTGGCTGTTCCTTGAGTGCCAAAAGCCTCCTCTAAATAGACATTACCATACAGGTTAAGTGAGTTTCATTTCAGAGAGAGCTAGAGCCCTGTTTGTGTGCAGTGCCCTGTGCCTGATAATGGGCTGTGTCTGCTTATAGTACAAACAAATCAGGACTACTCCAAAACTCCAGCTGCCACCATTTAGAACACTGGTTACCTTTGCAGTGACAAATACTTCCCCCTAACTGCTATTAGGACTCTGGGAGGGTGAATGTTTTTGTCAAAAGGAAAAGGGCCAATGTTTGTGTCCATGGCCCTGTTCCTGAGACTCTGCTTCTACCAGCTAAAATTCCAAACATTCAAGAATATCTCGCAAATGCAGACTGGCACCACTTGGGACCCTGGCTGTTCTTTGAGTGCCAAAAGCCTCCTCTAAATAGACATTACAGTACATGTGAAGTGAGTTTCATTTCAGAGAGAAATAGAGCCCTGTTTGTGTGCAGGGCCCTGCGTCTAAGAATGGGATGTATCTGCTTTAAGTGGGAACAAATCAGGACTTCTCCAAAACCCCAGCTGCCACCAGTTTGATTGCTGGCTACCTTTGCAGTGACAAATACTTCCTCTGAACTGCTATTAGGAAACTGGGAGGGTGCGTGTTTTATTTCAAAAGGAAAAGGGCCAATGTTCTTATTCACAGCCTGTGCCTAAGACTTGGCTTCTGCCAGCTAAAATTCCAAACAGTGCTGGATGTTTAGCAGATGCATAGTGGCATCACAAAGAACCCTGGCTGTCCTTTGTGTGCCAAAAGCCTCCTCTAAATAGACATTTCAGTACATGTGAAGTGAGTTTCATTTCAGAGAGAAATAGAACCCTGTTTGTGTGCAGGGCCCGGTGTCTGAGAATGGGCTCTGTCTGGTTTAAGTAGGAACAAATCAGGATTTTGGCAAAACTCCAGCTTCCAGCACTTAGAACGCTGGCTAACTTTGGAGTGACAAATACTTCTTCTAAACTGCTATTAGCAAACTGGGAGGGTGGGTGTTTTTTCCAAAAGGAAAAGGGGAAATGTTCGTATTCATTGCTTTGTGTCTGGGATTCTGCTTCTGCCAGCTGCAATTACAAACTGTGCAGGATATCTTGCAGATGCCAACTGGCACCACTACAAGCCCTGGCTGTTCTTTGATTGACAAAAGCCTCCTCTAAATAGACATTACCATACAGGTTAAGTGAGTTTCATTTCAGAGAGAGCTAGAGCCCTGTTTGTGTCCAGGGCTCTGTGCCTGCTAATGGGCTCTGCCTTCTTAGAGCAGGAACAATTCAGAAGTTCTCCAAAGCTCCAGCCTCCTCGACTTAGAACGCTGGCTGACATTGTGGTGACAGATACTTCCTCTAAGCTGCTATTAGGAAATTGGGAGGATGGGTGTTTTTTTTCAAAAGGAAAAGGGCCAATGTTCATGTCCATGGCCCTGTGCCTGAGAATTGGCTTATTGGAGCTAAAATTCCAAAGAGTGCAAGATATCTCTCTGATGCAGACTGGCACCACTTAGAGCCCTGGATGTTCTTTGAGTACCATTAGCCTCCTCTAAATAGACATTACAGTACATGTGAAGTGAGTTTCATTTCAGAGGGAAATAGAGCCCTGTTTGTGTCCAGGGCCATGTGCCTGAGAATGGGCTCTGTCTGCTTAAAGGAGGAACAAATCAGGACTGCTCCAAAACTCCAGCTGCCACCATTTAGAACACTGGCTACCCTTGCAGTGACAAATACTTCCCCCTAACTGCTATTAGGACTCTGGGAGGGTGAATGTTTTTGTCAAAAGGAAAAGGGCCAATGTTTGCGTCCATGGCCCTGTGCCTGAGACTCTGCTTCTACCAGCTAAAATTCCAAACATTCAAGAATATCTCTCAAATGCAAACTGGCACCACTTGGGACCCTTGCTGTTCATTGAGTGCGAAAAGCCACCTCGAAATAGACATTACTGTACAGGTTAAGGGTGTTTCATTTCAGAGAGAAATAGAGCCCTGTTTGCGTCCAGGGCCATGTGCCGGAATATTGGCTTAATTGATCTAAAATTACAGACAGTGCAGGATATCTGGCAGATGCATACTGGCACCACATAGAATCCTGGCTGTTCTTTAAGTGCCAAAAGCCTCCTCTAAATAGACATTACCATACAGGTTAAGTGAGTTTCATTTCAGCGAGGGCTAGAGCCCTGTTTGTTTGCAGGGCCCTGTGCCTGACAATGGGCTCTGTCTGCTTAAAGGAGGAACAAATCAGGACTGCTCCAAAACTCCAGCTGCCACCATTTAGAACACTGGCTACCTTTGCATTGACAAATACTTCCCCCTAACTGCTATTAGGACTCTGGGAGGGTGAATGTTTTTGTCAAAAGGAAAAGGGCCAATGTTTGCGTCCATGGCCCTGTGCCTGAGACTCTGCTTCTACCAGCTAAAATTCCAAACATTCAAGAATATCTCGCAAATGCGAACTGGCACCACTTGGGACCTTGGCTGTTCTTTGAGTGCCAAAAGCCTCCTCTACATAGACATTACAATCCAGGCTAAGTGATTCTCATTCCAGAAAGGAATAGAGCCCTGCTTTTGTCCAGGGCCCTGTGTCTGAGAATGGGCTGTGTCTGCTTAAAGTAGGAACAAATCAGGATTTCTCCAAAACCCCAGCTGCCACCACTTGGAACGCTGGCTACCCTTTGCAGTGACAAATACTTACCCCTAACTGCTATTAGGACTCTGGGAGGTTGAATGTTTTTGTCAAAAGGAAAAGGGCCAATGTTTGCGTCCATGGCCCTGGTCCTGAGACTCTGTTTCTACCAGCTAAAATTCCAAACATTCAAGAATATCTCGCAAATGGAGACTGGCACCACTTGGAGCCCCGGCTGTTCTTTGAGTGCCAAAAGCCTCCTCTAAATAGACATTACCGTACGGGTTAAGTGAGTTTCATTTCAGAGAGAGCTAGAGCCCTGTTTGAGTGCAGTGCCCTGTGCCTGAGAATGGGCTGTGTCTGATTAAAGTAGGAACAAATCAGGATTTCTCCAAAACCCCAGCTGCCACCACTTTGATCGCTGGCTACCCTTGCAGTGACAAATACTTTCTCCTAACTGCTATTAGGAAACTGGGAGGGTGGGTGTTTTTGTCAAAAGGAAAAGGGCAAATGTTCTTGTTCACGGCCCTGTGCCTGAGACTTGGCTTCTGCCAGCTAAAATTCCAAACAGTGCTGGATATTTAGCAGATGCATACTGGCACCACATAGAATCCTGGCTGTTCCTTGAGTGCCAAAAGCCTCCTCTAAATAGACATTACCATACAGGTTAAGTGAGTTTCATTTCAGAGAGAGATAGAGCCCTGTTTATGTGCAGGGCCCTGTGCCTGACAATGGGCTCTGTCTGCTTAAAGGAGGAACAAATCAGGACTGCTCCAAAACTCTAGCTGCCACCATTTAGAACACTGGCTACCTTTGCAGTGACAAATACTTCCCCCTAACTGCTATTAGGACTCTGGGAGGGTGAATGTTTTTGTCAAAAGGAAAGGGCCAATGTTTGCGTCCATGGCCCTGTTCCTGAGACTGCTTCTACCAGCTAAAATTCCAAACATTCAAGAATATCTCGCAAATGCGAACTGGCACCACTTGGGACCCTGGCTGTTCTTTGAGTGCCAAAAGCCTCCTCTAAATAGAAATTACAATCCAGGCGAAGTGATTCACATTTCAGAAAGGAATAGAGCCCTGTTTATGTCCAGGGCCATGTGCCTGAAATTTGGCTTCTTTGAGCTAGAGTTCCAGACATTGCAGGATATCTTGCAGATGCATACTGGCACCACATAGAATCCTGGCTGTTCCTTGAGTGCCAAAAGCCTCCTCTAAATAGACATTACCATACAGGTTAAGTGAGTTTCATTTCAGAGAGAGCTAGAGCCCTGTTTGTGTGCAGTGCCCTGTGCCTGATAATGGGCTGTGTCTGCTTATAGTACAAACAAATCAGGACTACTCCAAAACTCCAGCTGCCACCATTTAGAACACTGGTTACCTTTGCAGTGACAAATACTTCCCCCTAACTGCTATTAGGACTCTGGGAGGGTGAATGTTTTTGTCAAAAGGAAAAGGGCCAATGTTTGTGTCCATGGCCCTGTTCCTGAGACTCTGCTTCTACCAGCTAAAATTCCAAACATTCAAAATATCTCGCAAATGCAGACTGGCACCACTTGGGACCCTGGCTGTTCTTTGAGTGCCAAAAGCCTCCTCTAAATAGACATTACAACATCGGTGAAGTGAGTTTCATTTCAGAGAGAAATAGAGCCCTGTTTGTGTGCAGGGCCCTGCGTCTAAGAATGGGATGTATCTGCTTTAAGTGGGAACAAATCAGGACTTCTCCAAAACCCCAGCTGCCACCAGTTTGATTGCTGGCTACCTTTGCAGTGACAAATACTTCCTCTGAACTGCTATTAGGAAACTGGGAGGGTGCGTGTTTTTTCAAAAGGAAAAGGGCCAATGTTCTTATTCACAGCCTGTGCCTAAGACTTGGCTTCTGCCAGCTAAAAATTCCAAACAGTGCTGGATGTTTAGCAGATGCATAGTGGCATCACAAAGAACCCTGGCTGTCCTTTGTGTGCCAAAAGCCTCCTCTAAATAGACATTTCAGTACATGTGAAGTGAGTTCATTTCAGAGAGAAATAGAACCCTGTTTGTGTGCAGGGCCCGGTGTCTGAGAATGGGCTCTGTCTGGTTTAAGTAGGAACAAATCAGGATTTTGGCAAAACTCCAGCTTCCAGCACTTAGAACGCTGGCTAACTTTGGAGTGACAAATACTTCTTCTAAACTGCTATTAGCAAACTGGGAGGGTGGGTGTTTTTTCCAAAAGGAAAAGGGGAAATGTTCGTATTCATTGCTTTGTGTCTGGGATTCTGCTTCTGCCAGCTGCAATTACAAACTGTGCAGGATATCTTGCAGATGCCAACTGGCACCACTACAAGCCCTGGCTGTTCTTTGATTGACAAAAGCCTCCTCTAAATAGACATTACCATACAGGTTAAGTGAGTTTCATTTCAGAGAGAGCTAGAGCCCTGTTTGTGTCCAGGGCTCTGTGCCTGCTAATGGGCTCTGCCTTCTTAGAGCAGGAACAATTCAGAAGTTCTCCAAAGCTCCAGCCTCCTCGACTTAGAACGCTGGCTGACATTGTGGTGACAGATACTTCCTCTAAGCTGCTATTAGGAAATTGGGAGGATGGGTGTTTTTTTTCAAAAGGAAAAGGGCCAATGTTCATGTCCATGGCCCTGTGCCTGAGAATTGGCTTATTGGAGCTAAAATTCCAAAGAGTGCAAGATATCTCTCTGATGCAGACTGGCACCACTTAGAGCCCTGGATGTTCTTTGAGTACCATTAGCCTCCTCTAAATAGACATTACAGTACATGTGAAGTGAGTTTCATTTCAGAGGGAAATAGAGCCCTGTTTGTGTCCAGGGCCATGTGCCTGAGAATGGGCTCTGTCTGCTTAAAGGAGGAACAAATCAGGACTGCTCCAAAACTCCAGCTGCCACCATTTAGAACACTGGCTACCCTTGCAGTGACAAATACTTCCCCCTAACTGCTATTAGGACTCTGGGAGGGTGAATGTTTTTGTCAAAAGGAAAAGGGCCAATGTTTGCGTCCATGGCCCTGTGCCTGAGACTCTGCTTCTACCAGCTAAAATTCCAAACATTCAAGAATATCTCTCAAATGCAAACTGGCACCACTTGGGACCCTTGCTGTTCATTGAGTGCGAAAAGCCACCTCGAAATAGACATTACTGTACAGGTTAAGGGTGTTTCATTTCAGAGAGAAATAGAGCCCTGTTTGCGTCCAGGGCCATGTGCCGGAATATTGGCTTAATTGATCTAAAATTACAGACAGTGCAGGATATCTGGCAGATGCATACTGGCACCACATAGAATCCTGGCTGTTCTTTAAGTGCCAAAAGCCTCCTCTAAATAGACATTACCATACAGGTTAAGTGAGTTTCATTTCAGCGAGGGCTAGAGCCCTGTTTGTTTGCAGGGCCCTGTGCCTGACAATGGGCTCTGTCTGCTTAAAGGAGGAACAAATCAGGACTGCTCCAAAACTCCAGCTGCCACCATTTAGAACACTGGCTACCTTTGCATTGACAAATACTTCCCCCTAACTGCTATTAGGACTCTGGGAGGGTGAATGTTTTTGTCAAAAGGAAAAGGGCCAATGTTTGCGTCCATGGCCCTGTGCCTGAGACTCTGCTTCTACCAGCTAAAATTCCAAACATTCAAGAATATCTCGCAAATGCGAACTGGCACCACTTGGGACCTTGGCTGTTCTTTGAGTGCCAAAAGCCTCCTCTACATAGACATTACAATCCAGGCTAAGTGATTCTCATTCCAGAAAGGAATAGAGCCCTGCTTTTGTCCAGGGCCCTGTGTCTGAGAATGGGCTGTGTCTGCTTAAAGTAGGAACAAATCAGGATTTCTCCAAAACCCCAGCTGCCACCACTTGGAACGCTGGCTACCCTTTGCAGTGACAAATACTTACCCCTAACTGCTATTAGGACTCTGGGAGGTTGAATGTTTTTGTCAAAAGGAAAAGGGCCAATGTTTGCGTCCATGGCCCTGGTCCTGAGACTCTGTTTCTACCAGCTAAAATTCCAAACATTCAAGAATATCTCGCAAATGGAGACTGGCACCACTTGGAGCCCCGGCTGTTCTTTGAGTGCCAAAAGCCTCCTCTAAATAGACATTACCGTACGGGTTAAGTGAGTTTCATTTCAGAGAGAGCTAGAGCCCTGTTTGAGTGCAGTGCCCTGTGCCTGAGAATGGGCTGTGTCTGATTAAAGTAGGAACAAATCAGGATTTCTCCAAAACCCCAGCTGCCACCACTTTGATCGCTGGCTACCCTTGCAGTGACAAATACTTTCTCCTAACTGCTATTAGGAAACTGGGAGGGTGGGTGTTTTTGTCAAAAGGAAAAGGGCAAATGTTCTTGTTCACGGCCCTGTGCCTGAGACTTGGCTTCTGCCAGCTAAAATTCCAAACAGTGCTGGATATTTAGCAGATGCATACTGGCACCACATAGAATCCTGGCTGTTCCTTGAGTGCCAAAAGCCTCCTCTAAATAGACATTACCATACAGGTTAAGTGAGTTTCATTTCAGAGAGAGATAGAGCCCTGTTTATGTGCAGGGCCCTGTGCCTGACAATGGGCTCTGTCTGCTTAAAGGAGGAACAAATCAGGACTGCTCCAAAACTCTAGCTGCCACCATTTAGAACACTGGCTACCTTTGCAGTGACAAATACTTCCCCCTAACTGCTATTAGGACTCTGGGAGGGTGAATGTTTTTGTCAAAAGGAAAGGGCCAATGTTTGCGTCCATGGCCCTGTTCCTGAGACTGCTTCTACCAGCTAAAATTCCAAACATTCAAGAATATCTCGCAAATGCGAACTGGCACCACTTGGGACCCTGGCTGTTCTTTGAGTGCCAAAAGCCTCCTCTAAATAGAAATTACAATCCAGGCGAAGTGATTCACATTTCAGAAAGGAATAGAGCCCTGTTTATGTCCAGGGCCATGTGCCTGAAATTTGGCTTCTTTGAGCTAGAGTTCCAGACATTGCAGGATATCTTGCAGATGCATACTGGCACCACATAGAATCCTGGCTGTTCCTTGAGTGCCAAAAGCCTCCTCTAAATAGACATTACCATACAGGTTAAGTGAGTTTCATTTCAGAGAGAGCTAGAGCCCTGTTTGTGTGCAGTGCCCTGTGCCTGATAATGGGCTGTGTCTGCTTATAGTACAAACAAATCAGGACTACTCCAAAACTCCAGCTGCCACCATTTAGAACACTGGTTACCTTTGCAGTGACAAATACTTCCCCCTAACTGCTATTAGGACTCTGGGAGGGTGAATGTTTTTGTCAAAAGGAAAAGGGCCAATGTTTGTGTCCATGGCCCTGTTCCTGAGACTCTGCTTCTACCAGCTAAAATTCCAAACATTCAAGAATATCTCGCAAATGCAGACTGGCACCACTTGGGACCCTGGCTGTTCTTTGAGTGCCAAAAGCCTCCTCTAAATAGACATTACAGTACATGTGAAGTGAGTTTCATTTCAGAGAGAAATAGAGCCCTGTTTGTGTGCAGGGCCCTGCGTCTAAGAATGGGATGTATCTGCTTTAAGTGGGAACAAATCAGGACTTCTCCAAAACCCCAGCTGCCACCAGTTTGATTGCTGGCTACCTTTGCAGTGACAAATACTTCCTCTGAACTGCTATTAGGAAACTGGGAGGGTGCGTGTTTTATTTCAAAAGGAAAAGGGCCAATGTTCTTATTCACAGCCTGTGCCTAAGACTTGGCTTCTGCCAGCTAAAATTCCAAACAGTGCTGGATGTTTAGCAGATGCATAGTGGCATCACAAAGAACCCTGGCTGTCCTTTGTGTGCCAAAAGCCTCCTCTAAATAGACATTTCAGTACATGTGAAGTGAGTTTCATTTCAGAGAGAAATAGAACCCTGTTTGTGTGCAGGGCCCGGTGTCTGAGAATGGGCTCTGTCTGGTTTAAGTAGGAACAAATCAGGATTTTGGCAAAACTCCAGCTTCCAGCACTTAGAACGCTGGCTAACTTTGGAGTGACAAATACTTCTTCTAAACTGCTATTAGCAAACTGGGAGGGTGGGTGTTTTTTCCAAAAGGAAAAGGGGAAATGTTCGTATTCATTGCTTTGTGTCTGGGATTCTGCTTCTGCCAGCTGCAATTACAAACTGTGCAGGATATCTTGCAGATGCCAACTGGCACCACTACAAGCCCTGGCTGTTCTTTGATTGACAAAAGCCTCCTCTAAATAGACATTACCATACAGGTTAAGTGAGTTTCATTTCAGAGAGAGCTAGAGCCCTGTTTGTGTCCAGGGCTCTGTGCCTGCTAATGGGCTCTGCCTTCTTAGAGCAGGAACAATTCAGAAGTTCTCCAAAGCTCCAGCCTCCTCGACTTAGAACGCTGGCTGACATTGTGGTGACAGATACTTCCTCTAAGCTGCTATTAGGAAATTGGGAGGATGGGTGTTTTTTTTCAAAAGGAAAAGGGCCAATGTTCATGTCCATGGCCCTGTGCCTGAGAATTGGCTTATTGGAGCTAAAATTCCAAAGAGTGCAAGATATCTCTCTGATGCAGACTGGCACCACTTAGAGCCCTGGATGTTCTTTGAGTACCATTAGCCTCCTCTAAATAGACATTACAGTACATGTGAAGTGAGTTTCATTTCAGAGGGAAATAGAGCCCTGTTTGTGTCCAGGGCCATGTGCCTGAGAATGGGCTCTGTCTGCTTAAAGGAGGAACAAATCAGGACTGCTCCAAAACTCCAGCTGCCACCATTTAGAACACTGGCTACCCTTGCAGTGACAAATACTTCCCCCTAACTGCTATTAGGACTCTGGGAGGGTGAATGTTTTTGTCAAAAGGAAAAGGGCCAATGTTTGCGTCCATGGCCCTGTGCCTGAGACTCTGCTTCTACCAGCTAAAATTCCAAACATTCAAGAATATCTCTCAAATGCAAACTGGCACCACTTGGGACCCTTGCTGTTCATTGAGTGCGAAAAGCCACCTCGAAATAGACATTACTGTACAGGTTAAGGGTGTTTCATTTCAGAGAGAAATAGAGCCCTGTTTGCGTCCAGGGCCATGTGCCGGAATATTGGCTTAATTGATCTAAAATTACAGACAGTGCAGGATATCTGGCAGATGCATACTGGCACCACATAGAATCCTGGCTGTTCTTTAAGTGCCAAAAGCCTCCTCTAAATAGACATTACCATACAGGTTAAGTGAGTTTCATTTCAGCGAGGGCTAGAGCCCTGTTTGTTTGCAGGGCCCTGTGCCTGACAATGGGCTCTGTCTGCTTAAAGGAGGAACAAATCAGGACTGCTCCAAAACTCCAGCTGCCACCATTTAGAACACTGGCTACCTTTGCATTGACAAATACTTCCCCCTAACTGCTATTAGGACTCTGGGAGGGTGAATGTTTTTGTCAAAAGGAAAAGGGCCAATGTTTGCGTCCATGGCCCTGTGCCTGAGACTCTGCTTCTACCAGCTAAAATTCCAAACATTCAAGAATATCTCGCAAATGCGAACTGGCACCACTTGGGACCTTGGCTGTTCTTTGAGTGCCAAAAGCCTCCTCTACATAGACATTACAATCCAGGCTAAGTGATTCTCATTCCAGAAAGGAATAGAGCCCTGCTTTTGTCCAGGGCCCTGTGTCTGAGAATGGGCTGTGTCTGCTTAAAGTAGGAACAAATCAGGATTTCTCCAAAACCCCAGCTGCCACCACTTGGAACGCTGGCTACCCTTTGCAGTGACAAATACTTACCCCTAACTGCTATTAGGACTCTGGGAGGTTGAATGTTTTTGTCAAAAGGAAAAGGGCCAATGTTTGCGTCCATGGCCCTGGTCCTGAGACTCTGTTTCTACCAGCTAAAATTCCAAACATTCAAGAATATCTCGCAAATGGAGACTGGCACCACTTGGAGCCCCGGCTGTTCTTTGAGTGCCAAAAGCCTCCTCTAAATAGACATTACCGTACGGGTTAAGTGAGTTTCATTTCAGAGAGAGCTAGAGCCCTGTTTGAGTGCAGTGCCCTGTGCCTGAGAATGGGCTGTGTCTGATTAAAGTAGGAACAAATCAGGATTTCTCCAAAACCCCAGCTGCCACCACTTTGATCGCTGGCTACCCTTGCAGTGACAAATACTTTCTCCTAACTGCTATTAGGAAACTGGGAGGGTGGGTGTTTTTGTCAAAAGGAAAAGGGCAAATGTTCTTGTTCACGGCCCTGTGCCTGAGACTTGGCTTCTGCCAGCTAAAATTCCAAACAGTGCTGGATATTTAGCAGATGCATACTGGCACCACATAGAATCCTGGCTGTTCCTTGAGTGCCAAAAGCCTCCTCTAAATAGACATTACCATACAGGTTAAGTGAGTTTCATTTCAGAGAGAGATAGAGCCCTGTTTATGTGCAGGGCCCTGTGCCTGACAATGGGCTCTGTCTGCTTAAAGGAGGAACAAATCAGGACTGCTCCAAAACTCTAGCTGCCACCATTTAGAACACTGGCTACCTTTGCAGTGACAAATACTTCCCCCTAACTGCTATTAGGACTCTGGGAGGGTGAATGTTTTTGTCAAAAGGAAAGGGCCAATGTTTGCGTCCATGGCCCTGTTCCTGAGACTGCTTCTACCAGCTAAAATTCCAAACATTCAAGAATATCTCGCAAATGCGAACTGGCACCACTTGGGACCCTGGCTGTTCTTTGAGTGCCAAAAGCCTCCTCTAAATAGAAATTACAATCCAGGCGAAGTGATTCACATTTCAGAAAGGAATAGAGCCCTGTTTATGTCCAGGGCCATGTGCCTGAAATTTGGCTTCTTTGAGCTAGAGTTCCAGACATTGCAGGATATCTTGCAGATGCATACTGGCACCACATAGAATCCTGGCTGTTCCTTGAGTGCCAAAACCTCCTCTAAATAGACATTACCATACAGGTTAAGTGAGTTTCATTTCAGAGAGAGCTAGAGCCCTGTTTGTGTTGCAGTGCCCCTGTGCCTGATAATGGGCTGTGTCTGCTTATAGTACAAACAAATCAGGACTACTCCAAAACTCAGCTGCCACCATTTAGAACACTGGTTACCTTTGCAGTGACAAATACTTCCCCCTAACTGCATTAGGACTCTGGGAGGGTGAATGTTTTTTGTCAAAAGAAAAGGGCCAATGTTTGTGTCCATGGCCCTGTTCCTGAGACTCTGCTTCTACCAGCTAAAATCCAAACATTCAAGAACATCTCGCAATGCAGCTGGCACCACTTGGGAACCCTGGCTGTTCTTTGAGTGCCAAAAGCCTCCTCTAAATAGACCATTACAGGACATGTGAAGTGAGTTTCATTTCAGAGAGAAATAGAGCCCTGTTGTGTGCAGGCCCTGCGTCTAAGAATGGGATGTATCTGCTTAAGTGGGAACAAATCAGGACTTCTCCAAAACCCCAGCTGCCACCAGTTTGATTGCTGGCTACCTTTGCAGTGACAAATACTTCCTCTGAACTGCTATTAGGAAACTGGGAGGGTGCGTGTTTTATTTCAAAAGAAAGGGCAATGTTCTTATTCACAGCCTGTGCTAAGACTTGGCTTCTGCCAGCTAAAATTCCAAACAGTGCTGGATGTTTAGCAGATGCATAGTGGCATCACAAGAACCCTGGCTGTCCTTTGTGTGCCAAAAGCCTCCTCTAAATAGACATTTCAGTACATGTGAAGTGAGTTTCATTTCAGAGAGAAAGAACCCTGTTTGTGTGCAGGGCCGGTGTCTGAGAAGGGCTCTGTCTGGTTTAAGTAGGAACAAATCAGGATTTTGGCAAAACTCCAGCTTCCAGCACTTAGACGCTGGCTAACTTTGGAGTGACAAATACTTCTTCTAAACTGCTATTAGCAAACTGGGAGGGTGGGTGTTTTTTTCCAAAAGGAAAAGGGGAAATGTTCGTATTCATTGCTTTGTGTCTGGGATTCTCTTCTGCCAGCTGCAATTACAAACTGGTGCAGGCTATCTTGCAGATGCCACTGGCACCACTACAAGCCCTGGCTGTTCTTTGATTGACAAAGCCTCCTCTAAATAGACATTACCATCAGGTTAAGTGAGTTTCATTTCAGAGAGAGCTAGAGCCCTGTTTGTGTCCAGGGCTCTGTGCCTGCTAATGGCTCTGCTTCTTAGAGCAGGAACAATTCAGAAGTTCTCCAAAGCTCCAGCCTCCTCGACTTAGAACGCTGGCTGACATTGTGGTGACAGATACTTCCTCTAAGCTGCTATTAGGAAATTGGAGGATGGGTGTTTTTTTCAAAAGGAAAGGGCCATGTTCATGTCCATGGCCCTGTGCCTGAGATTGGCTTATTGAGCTAAATTCCAAAGAGTGCAAGATATCTCTCTGATGCAGACTGGCACCACTTAGGCCCTGGATGTTTCTTTGATACCATTAGCCTCCTCTAAATAGACATTACAGTACATGTGAAGTGAGTTTCATTTCAGAGGGAATAGAGCCCTGTTTGTGTCCAGGGCCATGTGCCTGAGAATGGCTCTGTCTGCTTAAAGGAGGAACAATCAGGACTGCTCAAAACTCCAGCTGCACCATTTAGAACACTGGCTACCCTTGCAGTGACAAATACTTCCCCCTAACTGCTATTAGGACTCTGGGAGGGTGAATGTTTTTGTCAAAAGGAAAAGGGCCAATGTTTGCGTCCATGGCCCTGTGCCTGAGACTCTGCTTCTACCAGCTAAAATTCCAACTTCAAGAATATCTCTCAAATGCAAACTGGCACCACCACTTGGGACCCTTGCTGTTCATTGAGTGCGAAAAGCACCTCGAAATAGACATTACTGTACAGTTTAAGGGTGTTTCATTTCAGAGAGAAATAGAGCCCTGTTTGCGTCCAGGGCCATGTGCCGGAATATTGGCTTAATTGATCTAAAATTACAGACAGTGCAGGATATCTGGCAGATGCATACTGGCACCACATAGAATCCTGGCTGTTCTTTAAGTGCCAAAAGCCTCCTCTAAATAGACATTACCATACAGGTTAAGTGAGTTTCATTTCAGCGAGGGCTAGAGCCCTGTTTGTTTGCAGGGCCCTGTGCCTGACAATGGGCTCTGTCTGCTTAAAGGAGGAACAAATCAGGACTGCTCCAAAACTCCAGCTGCCACCATTTAGAACACTGGCTACCTTTGCATTGACAATACTTCCCCCTAACTGCTATTAGGACTCTGGGAGGGTGAATGTTTTTGTCAAAAGGAAAAGGGCCAATGTTTGCGTCCATGGCCCTGTGCCTGAGACTCTGCTTCTACCAGCTAAAATTCCAAACATTCAAGAATATCTCGCAAATGCGAACTGGCACCACTTGGGACCTTGGCTGTTCTTTGAGTGCCAAAAGCCTCCTCTACATAGACATTACAATCCAGGCTAAGTGATTCTCATTCCAGAAAGGAATAGAGCCCTGCTTTTGTCCAGGGCCCTGTGTCTGAGAATGGGCTGTGTCTGCTTAAAGTAGGAACAAATCAGGATTTCTCCAAAACCCCAGCTGCCACCACTTGGAACGCTGGCTACCCTTTGCAGTGACAAATACTTACCCCTAACTGCTATTAGGACTCTGGGAGGTTGAATGTTTTTGTCAAAAGGAAAAGGGCCAATGTTTGCGTCCATGGCCCTGGTCCTGAGACTCTGTTTCTACCAGCTAAAATTCCAAACATTCAAGAATATCTCGCAAATGGAGACTGGCACCACTTGGAGCCCCGGCTGTTCTTTGAGTGCCAAAAGCCTCCTCTAAATAGACATTACCGTACGGGTTAAGTGAGTTTCATTTCAGAGAGAGCTAGAGCCCTGTTTGAGTGCAGTGCCCTGTGCCTGAGAATGGGCTGTGTCTGATTAATAGGAACAAATCAGGATTTCTCCAAAACCCCAGCTGCCACACTTTGATCGCTGGCTACCCTTGCAGTGACAAATACTTTCTCCTAACTGCTATTGGAAACTGGGAGGTGGGTGTTTTTGTCAAAAGGAAAAGGGCAAATGTTCTTGTTCACGGCCCTGTGCCTGAGACTTGGCTTCTGCCAGCTAAATTCCAAACAGCTGGATATTTAGCAGAGCATACTGGCACACATAATAATCCTGGCTTTCCTTGAGTGCCAACAGCCTCCTCTAAATAGACATTACCATACAGGTTAAGTGAGTTTCATTTCAGAGAGAGATAGAGCCCTGTTTTGTGCAGGGCCACTGTGCCTGACAATGGCTCTGTCTGCTTAAAGGAGGAACAAATCAGGACTGCTCCAAAACTCTAGCTGCCACCATTTAGAACACTGGCTACCTTTGCAGTGACCAAATACTTCCCCCTAACTGCTATTAGGACTCTGGGAGGTGAATGTTTTTGTCAAAAGGAAAGGGCCAATGTTTGCGTCCATGGCCCTGTTCCTGAGACTGCTTCTACCAGCTAAAATTCCAAACATTCAAGAATACTCGCAAATGCGAACTGCACCACTTGGGACCTGGCTGTTCTTTGAGTGCAAAGCCTCCTCTAATAGAAATTACAATCCAGGCGAAGTGATTCACATTTCAGAAGGAATAGAGCCCTGTTTATGTCCAGGGCCATGTGCCTGAAATTTGGCTTCTTGAGCTAGAGTTCCAGACATTGCAGGATACTTGCAGATGCATACTGGCACCACATAGAATCCTGGCTGTTCCTTGAGTGCCAAAAGCCTCCTCTAAATGACATTACCATAGCAGGTTAAGTGAGTTTCATTTCAGAGAGAGCTAGAGCCCTGTTTTGTGCAGTGCCCTGTGCCTGATAATGGGCTGTGTCTGCTTATAGTACAAACAATCAGGAACTACTCCAAAACTCCAGCTGCACCATTTAGAACACTGGTTACCTTTGCAGTGACAAATACTTCCCCCTAACTGCTATTAGGACTCTGGAGGGTGAATGTTTTGTGTCAAAAGAAAAGGGCCAATGTTGTGTCCATGGCCCTGTTCCTGAGACTCTGCTTCTACCAGCTAAAATTCCAAACATTCAAGAATATCTCGCAAATGCAGACTGCACCACTTGGGACCCTGGCTGTTCTTTGAGTGCCAAAAGCCTCCTCTAAATAGACTTACAGTACATGTGAAGTGAGTTCATTTCAGAGAGAAATAGAGCCCTGTTTGTGTGCAGGGCCCTGCGTCTAAGAATGGGATGTATCTGCTTTAAGTGGGAACAAATCAGGACTTCTCTCCAAACCCAGCTGCCACCAGTTTGATTGCTGGCTACCTTTGCAGTGACAAATACTTCCTCTGAACTGCTATTAGGAAACTGGGAGGGTGCGTGTTTTATTTCAAAAGGAAAAGGGCCAATGTTCTTATTCACAGCCTGTGCCTAAGACTTGCTTCTGCCAGCTAAAATTCCAAACAGTGCTGGATGTTTAGCAATGCAAGTGCCACAAAGAACCTGGCTGTCCTTTGTGTGCCAAAGCCTCCTCTAAATAGACATTTCAGTACATGTGAAGTGAGTTTCATTTCAGAGAGAAATAGAACCCTGTTTGTGTGCAGGGCCCGGTGTCTGAGAATGGGCTCTGTCTGGTTTAAGTAGGAACAAATCAGGATTTTGGCAAAACTCCAGCTTCCAGCACTTAGAACGCTGGCTAACTTTGGAAGTGACAAATACTTCTTCTAAACTGCTATTACAACTGGGAGGGTGGGTGTTTTTTCCAAAAGGAAAAGGGGAAATGTCGTATTCATTGCTTTGTGTCTGGGATTCTGCTTCTGCAGCTGCAATTACAAACTGTGCAGGATATCTTGCAGATGCCAACTGCACCACTACAAGCCCTGGCTGTTCTTTGATTGACAAAAGCCTCCTCTAAATAGACATTACCATACAGGTTACGTGAGTTTCATTTCAGAGAGAGCTAGAGCCCTGTTTGTGTCCAGGGCTCTGTGCCTGCTAATGGGCTCTGCCTTCTTAGAGCAGGAACAATTCAGAAGTTCTCCAAAGCTCCAGCCTCCTCGACTTAGAACGCTGGCTGACATTGTGGTGACAGATACTTCCTCTAAGCTGCTATTAGGAAATTGGGAGGATGGGTGTTTTTTTTCAAAAGGAAAAGGGCCAATGTTCATGTCCATGGCCCTGTGCCTGAGAATTGGCTTATTGGAGCTAAAATTCCAAAGAGTGCAAGATATCTCTCTGATGCAGACTGGCACCACTTAGAGCCCTGGATGTTCTTTGAGTACCATTAGCCTCCTCTAAATAGACATTACAGTACATGTGAAGTGAGTTTCATTTCAGAGGGAAATAGAGCCCTGTTTGTGTCCAGGGCCATGTGCCTGAGAATGGGCTCTGTCTGCTTAAAGGAGGAACAAATCAGGACTGCTCCAAAACTCCAGCTGCCACCATTTAGAACACTGGCTACCCTTGCAGTGACAAATACTTCCCCCTAACTGCTATTAGGACTCTGGGAGGGTGAATGTTTTTGTCAAAAGGAAAAGGGCCAATGTTTGCGTCCATGGCCCTGTGCCTGAGACTCTGCTTCTACCAGCTAAAATTCCAAACATTCAAGAATATCTCTCAAATGCAAACTGGCACCACTTGGGACCCTTGCTGTTCATTGAGTGCGAAAAGCCACCTCGAAATAGACATTACTGTACAGGTTAAGGGTGTTTCATTTCAGAGAGAAATAGAGCCCTGTTTGCGTCCAGGGCCATGTGCCGGAATATTGGCTTAATTGATCTAAAATTACAGACAGTGCAGGATATCTGGCAGATGCATACTGGCACCACATAGAATCCTGGCTGTTCTTTAAGTGCCAAAAGCCTCCTCTAAATAGACATTACCATACAGGTTAAGTGAGTTTCATTTCAGCGAGGGCTAGAGCCCTGTTTGTTTGCAGGGCCCTGTGCCTGACAATGGGCTCTGTCTGCTTAAAGGAGGAACAAATCAGGACTGCTCCAAAACTCCAGCTGCCACCATTTAGAACACTGGCTACCTTTGCATTGACAAATACTTCCCCCTAACTGCTATTAGGACTCTGGGAGGGTGAATGTTTTTGTCAAAAGGAAAAGGGCCAATGTTTGCGTCCATGGCCCTGTGCCTGAGACTCTGCTTCTACCAGCTAAAATTCCAAACATTCAAAATATCTCGCAAATGCGAACTGGCACCACTTGGGACCTTGGCTGTTCTTTGAGTGCCAAAAGCCTCCTCTACATAGACATTACAATCCAGGCTAAGTGATTCTCATTCCAGAAAGGAATAGAGCCCTGCTTTTGTCCAGGGCCCTGTGTCTGAGAATGGGCTGTGTCTGCTTAAAGTAGGAACAAATCAGGATTTCTCCAAAACCCCAGCTGCCACCACTTGGAACGCTGGCTACCCTTTGCAGTGACAAATACTTACCCCTAACTGCTATTAGGACTCTGGGAGGTTGAATGTTTTTGTCAAAAGGAAAAGGGCCAATGTTTGCGTCCATGGCCCTGGTCCTGAGACTCTGTTTCTACCAGCTAAAATTCCAAACATTCAAGAATATCTCGCAAATGGAGACTGGCACCACTTGGAGACCCGGCTGTTCTTTGAGTGCCAAAAGCCTCCTCTAAATAGACATTACCGTACGGGTTAGTGAGTTTCATTTCAGAGAGAGCTAGAGCCCTGTTTGAGTGCAGTGCCCTGTGCCTGAGAATGGGCTGTGTCTGCTTAAAGTAGGAACAATCAGGATTTCTCCAAAACCCCAGCTGCCACCACTTTGATCGCTGGCTACCCTTGCAGTGACAAATACTTTCTCCTAACTGCTATTAGGAAACTGGGAGGGTGGGTGTTTTTGTCAAAAGGAAAAGGGCAAATGTTCTTGTTCACGGCCCTGTGCCTGAGACTTGGCTTCTGCCAGCTAAAATTCCAAACAGTGCTGGATATTTAGCAGATGCATACTGGCACCACATAGAATCCTGGCTGTTCCTTGAGTGCCAAAAGCCTCCTCTAAATAGACATTACCATACAGGTTAAGTGAGTTTCATTTCAGAGAGATAGAGCCCTGTTTATGTGCAGGGCCCTGTGCCTGACAATGGGCTCTGTCTGCTTAAAGGAGGAACAAATCAGGACTGCTCCAAAACTCTAGCTGCCACCATTTAGAACACTGGCTACCTTTGCAGTGACAAATACTTCCCCCTAACTGCTATTAGGACTCTGGGAGGGTGAATGTTTTTGTCAAAGGAAAGGGGCAATGTTTGCGTCCATGGCCCTGTTCCTGAGACTGCTTCTACCAGCTAAAATTCCAAACATTCAAGAATATCTCGCAAATGCGAACTGGCACCACTTGGGACCCTGGCTGTTCTTTGAGTGCCAAAAGCCTCCTCTAATAGAAATTACAATCCAGGCGAAGTGATTCACATTTCAGAAAGGAATAGAGCCCTGTTTTATGTCCAGGGCCATGTGCCTGAAATTTGGCTTCTTTGAGCTAGAATTCCAGACATTGCAGGATATATTGCAGATGCATACTGGCACCACATAGAATCCTGGCTGTTCCTTGAGTGCCAAAAGCCTCCTCTAAATAGACATTACCATACAGGTTAAGTGAGTTTCATTTCAGAGAGAGCTAGAGCCCTGTTTGTGTGCAGTGCCCTGTGCCTGATAATGGGCTGTGTCTGCTTATAGTACAAACAAATCAGGACTACTCCAAAACTCCAGCTGCCACCATTTAGAACACTGGTTACCTTTGCAGTGACAAATACTTCCCCCTAACTGCTATTAGGACTCTGGGAGGGTGAATGTTTTTGTCAAAAGGAAAAGGGCCAATGTTTGTGTCCATGGCCCTGTTCCTGAGACTCTGCTTCTACCAGCTAAAATTCCAAACATTCAAAATATCTCGCAAATGCAGACTGGCACCACTTGGGACCCTGGCTGTTCTTTGAGTGCCAAAAGCCTCCTCTAAATAGACATTACAACATCGGTGAAGTGAGTTTCATTTCAGAGAGAAATAGAGCCCTGTTTGTGTGCAGGGCCCTGCGTCTAAGAATGGATGTATCTGCTTTAAGTGGGAACAAATCAGGACTTCTCCAAAACCCCAGCTGCCACCAGTTTGATTGCTGGCTACCTTTGCAGTGACAAATACTTCCTCTGAACTGCTATTAGGAAACTGGGAGGGTGCGTGGTTTTTAAAAAGGAAAAGGGCCAATGTTCTTATTCACAGCCTGTGCCTAAGACTTGGCTTCTGCCAGCTAAAATTCCAAACAGTGCTGGATGTTTAGCAGATGCATAGTGGCATCACAAAGAACCCTGGCTGTCCTTTGTGTGCCAAAAGCCTCCTCTAAATAGACATTTCAGTACATGTGAAGTGAGTTTCATTTCAGAGAGAAATAGAACCCTGTTTGTGTGCAGGGCCCGGTGTCTGAGAATGGGCTCTGTCTGGTTTAAGTAGGAACAAATCAGGATTTTGGCAAAACTCCAGCTTCCAGCACTTAGAACGCTGGCTAACTTTGGAGTGACAAATACTTCTTCTAAACTGCTATTAGCAAACTGGGAGGGTGGGTGTTTTTTCCAAAAGGAAAGGGGAAATGTTCGTATTCATTGCTTTGTGTCTGGGATTCTGCTTCTGCCAGCTGCAATTACAAACTGTGCAGGATATCTTGCAGATGCCAACTGGCACCACTACAAGCCCTGCTGTTCTTTGATTGACAAAAGCCTCCTCTAAATAGACATTACCATACAGGTTAAGTGAGTTTCATTTCAGAGAGAGCTAGAGCCCTGTTTGTGTCCAGGCCCTGTGCCTCATAATGGGCTCTGCCTTCTTAAAGCAGGAACAATTCAGAAGTTCTCCAAAGCTCCAGCCTCCTCACTTAGAACGCTGGCTGAGTTGTGGTGACAATACTTCCTCTAAGCTGCTATTAGGAAATTGGGAGGATGGTGTTTTTTTTCAAAAGGAAAAGGCCAATGTTTGTCCATGTCCCTGTGCCTGAGAATTGTCTTATGGAGCTAAAATTCCAAGAGTGCAAGATATCTCTCTGATGCAACTGGCACCACTTAGAGCCCTGGATGTTCTTTGAGTACCATTAGCCTCCTCTAAATAGACATTACAGTACATGTGAAGTGAGTTTTCATTTCAGAGGGAAATAGAGCCCTGTTTGTGTCCAGGGCCAGTGCCTGAGAATGGGCTCTGTCCTGCTTAAAGAGGAACAAATCAGGACTGCTCCAAAACTCCAGCTGCCACCCATTTAGAACACTGGCTACCCTTGCAGTGACAATACTTCCCCTACTGCTATTAGGACTCTGGGGGGTGAATGTTTTTGTCAAAAGGAAAGGGCCAATGTTTGCGTCCATGGCCCTGTGCCTGAGACTCTGCTTCTACCAGCTAAAATTCCAACATTCAAGAATATCTCTCAAATGCAACTGGCACCACTTGGGACCCTTGCTGTTCATTGAGTGCGAAAAGCCACCTCGAAATAGACATTACTGTACAGGTTAAGGGTGTTTCATTTCAGAGAGAAATAGAGCCCTGTTTGCGTCCAGGGCCATGTGCCGGAATATTGGCTTAATTGATCTAAAATTACAGACAGTGCAGGATATCTGGCAGATGCATACTGGCACCACATAGAATCCTGGCTGTTCTTTAAGTGCCAAAAGCCTCCTCTAAATAGACATTACCATACAGGTTAAGTGAGTTTCATTTCAGCGAGGGCTAGAGCCCTGTTTGTTTGCAGGGCCCTGTGCCTGACAATGGGCTCTGTCTGCTTAAAGGAGGAACAAATCAGGACTGCTCCAAAACTCCAGCTGCCACCATTTAGAACACTGGCTACCTTTGCATTGACAAATACTTCCCCCTAACTGCTATTAGGACTCTGGGAGGGTGAATGTTTTTGTCAAAAGGAAAAGGGCCAATGTTTGCGTCCATGGCCCTGTGCCTGAGACTCTGCTTCTACCAGCTAAAATTCCAAACATTCAAGAATATCTCGCAAATGCGAACTGGCACCACTTGGGACCTTGGCTGTTCTTTGAGTGCCAAAAGCCTCCTCTACATAGACATTACAATCCAGGCTAAGTGATTCTCATTCCAGAAAGGAATAGAGCCCTGCTTTTGTCCAGGGCCCTGTGTCTGAGAATGGGCTGTGTCTGCTTAAAGTAGGAACAAATCAGGATTTCTCCAAAACCCCAGCTGCCACCACTTGGAACGCTGGCTACCCTTTGCAGTGACAAATACTTACCCCTAACTGCTATTAGGACTCTGGGAGGTTGAATGTTTTTGTCAAAAGGAAAAGGGCCAATGTTTGCGTCCATGGCCCTGGTCCTGAGACTCTGTTTCTACCAGCTAAAATTCCAAACATTCAAGAATATCTCGCAAATGGAGACTGGCACCACTTGGAGCCCCGGCTGTTCTTTGAGTGCCAAAAGCCTCCTCTAAATAGACATTACCGTACGGGTTAAGTGAGTTTCATTTCAGAGAGAGCTAGAGCCCTGTTTGAGTGCAGTGCCCTGTGCCTGAGAATGGGCTGTGTCTGATTAAAGTAGGAACAAATCAGGATTTCTCCAAAACCCCAGCTGCCACCACTTTGATCGCTGGCTACCCTTGCAGTGACAAATACTTTCTCCTAACTGCTATTAGGAAACTGGGAGGGTGGGTGTTTTTGTCAAAAGGAAAAGGGCAAATGTTCTTGTTCACGGCCCTGTGCCTGAGACTTGGCTTCTGCCAGCTAAAATTCCAAACAGTGCTGGATATTTAGCAGATGCATACTGGCACCACATAGAATCCTGGCTGTTCCTTGAGTGCCAAAAGCCTCCTCTAAATAGACATTACCATACAGGTTAAGTGAGTTTCATTTCAGAGAGAGATAGAGCCCTGTTTATGTGCAGGGCCCTGTGCCTGACAATGGGCTCTGTCTGCTTAAAGGAGGAACAAATCAGGACTGCTCCAAAACTCTAGCTGCCACCATTTAGAACACTGGCTACCTTTGCAGTGACAAATACTTCCCCCTAACTGCTATTAGGACTCTGGGAGGGTGAATGTTTTTGTCAAAAGGAAAGGGCCAATGTTTGCGTCCATGGCCCTGTTCCTGAGACTGCTTCTACCAGCTAAAATTCCAAACATTCAAGAATATCTCGCAAATGCGAACTGGCACCACTTGGGACCCTGGCTGTTCTTTGAGTGCCAAAAGCCTCCTCTAAATAGAAATTACAATCCAGGCGAAGTGATTCACATTTCAGAAAGGAATAGAGCCCTGTTTATGTCCAGGGCCATGTGCCTGAAATTTGGCTTCTTTGAGCTAGAGTTCCAGACATTGCAGGATATCTTGCAGATGCATACTGGCACCACATAGAATCCTGGCTGTTCCTTGAGTGCCAAAAGCCTCCTCTAAATAGACCTTACCATACAGGTTAAGTGAGTTTCATTTCAGAGAGAGCTAGAGCCCTGTTTGTGTGCAGTGCCCTGTGCCTGATAATGGGCTGTGTCTGCTTATAGTACAAACAAATCAGGACTACTCCAAAACTCCAGCTGCCACCATTTAGAACACTGGTTACCTTTGCAGTGACAAATACTTCCCCCTAACTGCTATTAGGACTCTGGGAGGGTGAATGTTTTTGTCAAAAGGAAAAGGGCCAATGTTTGTGTCCATGGCCCTGTTCCTGAGACTCTGCTTCTACCAGCTAAAATTCCAAACATTCAAGAATATCTCGCAAATGCAGACTGGCACCACTTGGGACCCTGGCTGTTCTTTGAGTGCCAAAAGCCTCCTCTAAATAGACATTACAGTACATGTGAAGTGAGTTTCATTTCAGAGAGAAATAGAGCCCTGTTTGTGTGCAGGGCCCTGCGTCTAAGAATGGGATGTATCTGCTTTAAGTGGGAACAAATCAGGACTTCTCCAAAACCCCAGCTGCCACCAGTTTGATTGCTGGCTACCTTTGCAGTGACAAATACTTCCTCTGAACTGCTATTAGGAAACTGGGAGGGTGCGTGTTTTATTTCAAAAGGAAAAGGGCCAATGTTCTTATTCACAGCCTGTGCCTAAGACTTGGCTTCTGCCAGCTAAAATTCCAAACAGTGCTGGATGTTAGCAGATGCATAGTGGCATCACAAAGAACCCTGGCTGTCCTTTGTGTGCCAAAAGCCTCCTCTAATAGACATTTCAGTACATGTGAAGTGAGTTTCATTTCAGAGAGAAATAGAACCCTGTTTGTGTGCAGGGCCCGGTGTCTGAGAATGGGCTCTGTCTGGTTTAAGTAGGAACAAATCAGGATTTTGGCAAAACTCCAGCTTCCAGCACTTAGAACGCTGGCTAACTTTGGAGTGACAAATACTTCTTCTAAACTGCTATTAGCAAACTGGGAGGGTGGGTGTTTTTTCCAAAAGGAAAAGGGGAAATGTTCGTATTCATTGCTTTGTGTCTGGGATTCTGCTTCTGCCAGCTGCAATTACAAACTGTGCAGGATATCTTGCAGATGCCAACTGGCACCACTACAAGCCCTGGCTGTTCTTTGATTGACAAAAGCCTCCTCTAAATAGACATTACCATACAGGTTAAGTGAGTTTCATTTCAGAGAGAGCTAGAGCCCTGTTTGTGTCCAGGGCTCTGTGCCTGCTAATGGGCTCTGCCTTCTTAGAGCAGGAACAATTCAGAAGTTCTCCAAAGCTCCAGCCTCCTCGACTTAGAACGCTGGCTGACATTGTGGTGACAGATACTTCCTCTAAGCTGCTATTAGGAAATTGGGAGGATGGGTGTTTTTTTTCAAAAGGAAAAGGGCCAATGTTCATGTCCATGGCCCTGTGCCTGAGAATTGGCTTATTGGAGCTAAAATTCCAAAGAGTGCAAGATATCTCTCTGATGCAGACTGGCACCACTTAGAGCCCTGGATGTTCTTTGAGTACCATTAGCCTCCTCTAAATAGACATTACAGTACATGTGAAGTGAGTTTCATTTCAGAGGGAAATAGAGCCCTGTTTGTGTCCAGGGCCATGTGCCTGAGAATGGGCTCTGTCTGCTTAAAGGAGGAACAAATCAGGACTGCTCCAAAACTCCAGCTGCCACCATTTAGAACACTGGCTACCCTTGCAGTGACAAATACTTCCCCCTAACTGCTATTAGGACTCTGGGAGGGTGAATGTTTTTGTCAAAAGGAAAAGGGCCAATGTTTGCGTCCATGGCCCTGTGCCTGAGACTCTGCTTCTACCAGCTAAAATTCCAAACATTCAAGAATATCTCTCAAATGCAAACTGGCACCACTTGGGACCCTTGCTGTTCATTGAGTGCGAAAAGCCACCTCGAAATAGACATTACTGTACAGGTTAAGGGTGTTTCATTTCAGAGAGAAATAGAGCCCTGTTTGCGTCCAGGGCCATGTGCCGGAATATTGGCTTAATTGATCTAAAATTACAGACAGTGCAGGATATCTGGCAGATGCATACTGGCACCACATAGAATCCTGGCTGTTCTTTAAGTGCCAAAAGCCTCCTCTAAATAGACATTACCATACAGGTTAAGTGAGTTTCATTTCAGCGAGGGCTAGAGCCCTGTTTGTTTGCAGGGCCCTGTGCCTGACAATGGGCTCTGTCTGCTTAAAGGAGGAACAAATCAGGACTGCTCCAAAACTCCAGCTGCCACCATTTAGAACACTGGCTACCTTTGCATTGACAAATACTTCCCCCTAACTGCTATTAGGACTCTGGGAGGGTGAATGTTTTTGTCAAAAGGAAAAGGGCCAATGTTTGCGTCCATGGCCCTGTGCCTGAGACTCTGCTTCTACCAGCTAAAATTCCAAACATTCAAGAATATCTCGCAAATGCGAACTGGCACCACTTGGGACCTTGGCTGTTCTTTGAGTGCCAAAAGCCTCCTCTACATAGACATTACAATCCAGGCTAAGTGATTCTCATTCCAGAAAGGAATAGAGCCCTGCTTTTGTCCAGGGCCCTGTGTCTGAGAATGGGCTGTGTCTGCTTAAAGTAGGAACAAATCAGGATTTCTCCAAAACCCCAGCTGCCACCACTTGGAACGCTGGCTACCCTTTGCAGTGACAAATACTTACCCCTAACTGCTATTAGGACTCTGGGAGGTTGAATGTTTTTGTCAAAAGGAAAAGGGCCAATGTTTGCGTCCATGGCCCTGGTCCTGAGACTCTGTTTCTACCAGCTAAAATTCCAAACATTCAAGAATATCTCGCAAATGGAGACTGGCACCACTTGGAGCCCCGGCTGTTCTTTGAGTGCCAAAAGCCTCCTCTAAATAGACATTACCGTACGGGTTAAGTGAGTTTCATTTCAGAGAGAGCTAGAGCCCTGTTTGAGTGCAGTGCCCTGTGCCTGAGAATGGGCTGTGTCTGATTAAAGTAGGAACAAATCAGGATTTCTCCAAAACCCCAGCTGCCACCACTTTGATCGCTGGCTACCCTTGCAGTGACAAATACTTTCTCCTAACTGCTATTAGGAAACTGGGAGGGTGGGTGTTTTTGTCAAAAGGAAAAGGGCAAATGTTCTTGTTCACGGCCCTGTGCCTGAGACTTGGCTTCTGCCAGCTAAAATTCCAAACAGTGCTGGATATTTAGCAGATGCATACTGGCACCACATAGAATCCTGGCTGTTCCTTGAGTGCCAAAAGCCTCCTCTAAATAGACATTACCATACAGGTTAAGTGAGTTTCATTTCAGAGAGAGATAGAGCCCTGTTTATGTGCAGGGCCCTGTGCCTGACAATGGGCTCTGTCTGCTTAAAGGAGGAACAAATCAGGACTGCTCCAAAACTCTAGCTGCCACCATTTAGAACACTGGCTACCTTTGCAGTGACAAATACTTCCCCCTAACTGCTATTAGGACTCTGGGAGGGTGAATGTTTTTGTCAAAAGGAAAGGGCCAATGTTTGCGTCCATGGCCCTGTTCCTGAGACTGCTTCTACCAGCTAAAATTCCAAACATTCAAGAATATCTCGCAAATGCGAACTGGCACCACTTGGGACCCTGGCTGTTCTTTGAGTGCCAAAAGCCTCCTCTAAATAGAAATTACAATCCAGGCGAAGTGATTCACATTTCAGAAAGGAATAGAGCCCTGTTTATGTCCAGGGCCATGTGCCTGAAATTTGGCTTCTTTGAGCTAGAGTTCCAGACATTGCAGGATATCTTGCAGATGCATACTGGCACCACATAGAATCCTGGCTGTTCCTTGAGTGCCAAAAGCCTCCTCTAAATAGACATTACCATACAGGTTAAGTGAGTTTCATTTCAGAGAGAGCTAGAGCCCTGTTTGTGTGCAGTGCCCTGTGCCTGATAATGGGCTGTGTCTGCTTATAGTACAAACAAATCAGGACTACTCCAAAACTCCAGCTGCCACCATTTAGAACACTGGTTACCTTTGCAGTGACAAATACTTCCCCCTAACTGCTATTAGGACTCTGGGAGGGTGAATGTTTTTGTCAAAAGGAAAAGGGCCAATGTTTGTGTCCATGGCCCTGTTCCTGAGACTCTGCTTCTACCAGCTAAAATTCCAAACATTCAAGAATATCTCGCAAATGCAGACTGGCACCACTTGGGACCCTGGCTGTTCTTTGAGTGCCAAAAGCCTCCTCTAAATAGACATTACAGTACATGTGAAGTGAGTTTCATTTCAGAGAGAAATAGAGCCCTGTTTGTGTGCAGGGCCCTGCGTCTAAGAATGGGATGTATCTGCTTTAAGTGGGAACAAATCAGGACTTCTCCAAAACCCCAGCTGCCACCAGTTTGATTGCTGGCTACCTTTGCAGTGACAAATACTTCCTCTGAACTGCTATTAGGAAACTGGGAGGGTGCGTGTTTTATTTCAAAAGGAAAAGGGCCAATGTTCTTATTCACAGCCTGTGCCTAAGACTTGGCTTCTGCCAGCTAAAATTCCAAACAGTGCTGGATGTTTAGCAGATGCATAGTGGCATCACAAAGAACCCTGGCTGTCCTTTGTGTGCCAAAAGCCTCCTCTAAATAGACATTTCAGTACATGTGAAGTGAGTTTCATTTCAGAGAGAAATAGAACCCTGTTTGTGTGCAGGGCCCGGTGTCTGAGAATGGGCTCTGTCTGGTTTAAGTAGGAACAAATCAGGATTTTGGCAAAACTCCAGCTTCCAGCACTTAGAACGCTGGCTAACTTTGGAGTGACAAATACTTCTTCTAAACTGCTATTAGCAAACTGGGAGGGTGGGTGTTTTTTTCCAAAAGGAAAAGGGGAAATGTTCGTATTCATTGCTTTGTGTCTGGGATTCTGCTTCTGCCAGCTGCAATTACAAACTGTGCAGGATATCTTGCAGATGCCAACTGGCACCACTACAAGCCCTAGCTGTTCTTTGATTGACAAAAGCCTCCTCTAAATAGACATTACCATACAGGTTAAGTGAGTTTCATTTCAGAGAGAGCTAGAGCCCTGTTTGTGTCCAGGGCCCTGTGCCTCATAATGGGCTCTGCCTTCTTAAAGCAGGAACAATTCAGAAGTTCTCCAAAGCTCCAGCCTCCTCAACTTAGAACGCTGGCTGAGTTTGGGGTGACAAATACTTCCTCTAAACTGCTATTAGGAAACTGGGAGGGTGAGTGTTTTTTTCGAAAGGAAAAGTGCCAATGTTTTTGTCCATGTCCCTGTGCCTGAGAATTGTCTTCTGCCGGCTAAAATTCCAAGTAGTGCAGGATATATCGTGAATGCCAACTGGCACCACTTAGAGCCCTGCCTGGTCTTTGAGTGCTGAAAGACTCCTCTAAATAGATGTTACAATCCAGGTGAATTGGGTTTCATTTTAGAGAGAGCCAGGTCTGTGTTTGTGTGCAGGGCCCTGTCTCTAGGAATGGGCTCTCTCTGCTTAAAGTAGGAACAAATCAGGACTTCTCTAAAATCCCAGCTGCCACCACTTAGAATGCTGGTCATCTATGGAATGACATATACTTCCTTCTAACTGCTAATTGTACACTGGGTGGGTGAGTGTTTTTTTCAAAAAGAAAACGATCAATGTTCGCCTCCATAGCCCTGTGCTTGAGACTCGGCGTCTGTCAGCTAAAATTCCAAGCATGTCAGGATGTGTCTTTGACACAACCTACCTCCAGTTTGCATCACGGCTCTCTTTGGTGAGCTCATTCCGTGTTCTAAGTTGATATTATGGAACTGGGACGGTTAGTTTCATTTCAGTTGCAAAACCGCCCCTGTTTGCATTTATGGGTTTTTGGCCACGTACCAGCTGCCGTGTGCTAAAATTTTGAACATTTAAATATTTTTACCTGACCAAGCTGCCGCCGTTTAGAACCCTGTCTGCCTTTGTAGTGTGAAACACCTTTACTTCTCCAATATCACAGTCCTGGGGTTGGGGGGCAGGGGCTATGAATTTTTCTTTACAGAGTATTTTTTATGTCTTCTGTTCCTTTCATAATGTAGATAGTACTAAGTAGAGGCTCCTGTGCGACTTGCACAGTTTTTCTCATTTCTACTCATCCACCCTGCTTAGTTGCATCTGGAGTACTTCTTAGCAATGACTAATGCATAATTATGCAACAGAATAAATTATCTAAGTTGTCTCGCTACGCTGCTGCAACACAAAGTTTAATTTCTGTCCAAATTTCTAACCCTTTTATCAAAGGGCTTTTTGTATAAAGGATAGTAGTTCCTTTTCATTTAATGTTATCTTTTAAATTGAAAAAAGACTTACCTTTCTCTCCTTGAATTCTCTCACCTCCATTTCAAGTCAGAGAAGCCAAACAGCTGCAGATCTTTTGAGGCCTTTTATACCTCATGGGAATTGCTCCTCCTTTTCCTGGGAAGGAGAGGCGGGCCCAATCAGGAGTATATTAACCCCAGGCTTTGTCAAGGGTTATCATTCCCTCCCTGGGAATCAGAGAGAAAATCAGCTGGTTTTCTTTCTCTCTTTCCTTTTTCATTCTTTCTTTTTTATCTCTTTTTTTGGTATTCCTTCATTCTTTATTATTTCATCTTTCTATTTTTTCTCTTCCTTTTTCCTCACTTTTTTCTTCCTTTTTTACTCTCTTCCACTTTTCTCCCTTTTTTGTTTTTTTTCCCTCTCCCTTTTCTCCCTTTTGTGTGTTTTTTCCCCACTCCCTTTTCTCCCTTTTGCCTTTTTTTCCCCTCCCTTTTCTCCCTTTTGCATTTTTTTCCCTCTCCCTTTTCTCCCTTTTGCATTTTTTTTCCCCCTCTCCCTTTTCTCCCTTTTGCATTTTTTTCCCCCTCTCCCTTTTCTCCCTTTTGCATTTTTTTCCCCCTCTCCCTTTTCTCCCTTTTGCATTTTTTTCCCCTCTCCCTTTTCTCCCTTTTTTCCCCCTCTCCCTTTTCTCCCTTTTTTGTGTTTTTTTTCCCCTCTCCCTTCCCTTTTCTCCCTTTTGTGTTTTTTTTCCCCTCTCCCTTTTTGTCCCTTGTGTTTTTTTTTTTCCCCCTCTCCCTTTTCGCCCTTTTCTCCATTTTGTGTGTTTTTTCCCCTCTCCCTTTTCTCCCTTTTTTGGTTTTTATTCCCCTCTCCCTTTTCTCCCTTTTGTATTTTTTTTCCCCCTCTCCCCTTTTCTCCCTTTTCTCCCTTTTCTCCCTTTTGTATTTTTTTTCCCCCTCTCCCTTTTCTCCCTTTTCTCCCTTTTGTGGGTTTTTTCCCCCTCTCCCTTTTCTCCCTTTTGTGGGTTTTTTTTCCCCCTCTCCCCAGCTTTTTCCCCTCTCCCCAGCTTTTTCCCCTATCAAGATGCCTATTGGTAGTCAAGGGGAAACAACAAGGTGAGTAATTACTGCTGGATAAAAGCACCACTTATTCATCAGCTCTCACTTTCTGCTGCAAGTCTCGCCATTTCTTATTTATGCATTTCATGCAATGACATCCAGTTACACCAAGATCGCTCTCACCGCTCGGCCAACAGGCATCAGCCTCTGAGGGGGGACCAAGCGTGCGTCCCGAGTACCCGGGCATTCCTGGGGGGCTGTGAGTACCGGAATTATCCGGTTTTAGCCGCTGAGCCGCTCAGAGCGTGTCCCGATGTTTGGTTTTCTCGATTGCAGCTGACTAAGAGAAAACGGCCCGGCGACGGCAAGAATTTCCCACACCGCGGAACCGCTTTTCTTCACGACCGACACGGATTTCCATCCCCGGATATCCGACAGATAAGCGGAGGGTTCAAATCCACCGAGGGGATGAGGGAGGGACACTTTGTCCGGACTTGTCGGGAGGGATATTTTTAAGGCAACTTTAGAGGCGGGGATGTCCAAGAAGTGGCCCCATAGGGGGAAAGTGTCAATTTGATCCCCACGCTGAGGCGCACAGGGTAGAGCGGTTCCGGTGGGCGTCACGTCACTTGTCTGAGGTGCAGACTGCGTCTTTTGTGCGTGTTGTATTGTACGTGTCTAGCCTTAGCCCTTTTGACGGGCATATCAGAAACTCTGGAGTTGTTCTTAGCATCTCAGATCTCCAGCTTCCTCGGGCAGGCGCCAGTGCCACGGAACCTCCCTCCCGCCGTGGATTTGGGAAGGCATCTGAATAGCATCTCTGCTTAGAAGCCTACAGCACGATGTTTTTCAAGTCTTGTTCTGCGCTGTATTGACAGTGCTCTGCAAGGATCCATTACAGCAGATTGGGACTTGGAAGAACCTGAAGATAGGGAGAAGCTTCTGCCCACAGGATTCTGAGGCATCAGTCTCTGTGATTGTTAGAAAACATGCTTCTGCTAGCATCTTTTTCCAGCACTGTCAGATTGCTCTCGGGCTCCCCTAGGTCATCTCATGTTGCGTTCTCTCCTCTTCACGGTCATTCATCCGGCCCAGAATTTTTTCCTCCCGGCGTCATCCCTTCATTTGCATTGTCCCGTGTCACTGCGGTGCCTGCACACATTCGGCCCGCAGCCGCCCCGCCCCGGGGCGTAGTTCGGGATGGGGTGCGATAGGACCGGTCCTAGGGACTCGCAATTTGTACTGTGGGGTGTAGTCGGAGTCTAAAGGATATATGCAGATTGAGCCAATATGTCTGGAGGTGTTAAGTTATCCTGCAGGGCTTTGACTTTTGTCCTACCTTTTTTTCAGATGCAGATGGATTCTGGCTGAAGCAGAGGGCTCATCCCGGCCGAGGGGACTCCACTGAGAAGGCCAGTCACAGCTTGGCTTTTCAGGGGAAGGGTAAATGATGAGTTTGTTACAGCACTATTCTTTCTTTTTTTTCTTAGGAATCAAAGTTGGATGTCTGCAGTGAAGTTGAAGTGAGCAGTGACCTGTGTACAGAAGCAGCTGTTTTTGCTGAGGTCTCAATTTCTGGTGCAACTCTAAGCATCCATTGCTGTTTGTGTGTTTTAGGAAGTGCACTTGTATCAAGGTGAGATCTCCTCAGTGCCCTGGCAACAGAGTCAGCTCACAGCTCATGCGAGCTGTCCAGAAGTTTACAGGGATCTTTGAAGCACCCTTCGCCTTTTCCCGTTCGGAGGCACCATCCGGACGGCCTTCGGCATCGGCCGAGCTATCAAGGCGAGTCGGGGAGTTTGGGAGGCGGAGGGTGTGTCTGGTCCAGTTTCAGCCCTGCCACATCACCTTGTCTCCTCTTACTCCAGGTATATCCTGTGAAGATGGCATCAGTCACTGAGGGTGGCAGGAGTGTCCCGAGGACCCGGACATTATATGGTGTTGGGAGTGGTGTTTGTTTGGGAGTCGGTGAGTAGTGGAATTTTCTGTTTTTGGTGGGTGTGCTGCTTAGAGGATACACTGATGTAATTTTCTTGTTTGTAACTGACTAAGAGGGAACAGCCTGGCGCCGGCAGGACTTTTCCAGCTCGCGAGAGGCTTTTCCTCCCAACTGACACGGATTCTCTTCTCTGGTTCCCTGGATGGCTGACAGATAAGTGAAGGGGCATGACTCAGCGAGGGGATGAGAAGGGGTTGCCCGGTCTGGACTTGTCAGGTGGGATTTTTTGAGGCAGCTTTAGAGGCGGGGATGTCCAAGAAGCAGCCCCTTAGGCCCCATAAGGGGAAAGTGTCAATTTGAAGCCCCTGTTGAGGTGCACAGGGTAGAGCAGTTCCGGCGGGTGTCACGTCACTTGTCTGCGGTGCGGTCTGTGTCTTTTGTGTGTGTTGTATTTTGCGGGTCTTGCCTTAGCCCTTTCAGTGCAGTATCAAAATACCTGCTATCATTCATGCCATCTTGGGCTATTTTCATTTCCCTGGCCCATTACCGGTGCCATTCAACCTTTGTCTCAGGAGCTTGGACAGCCTTTGGAATCTCTTTATCAAAGCATCCAGTCAGATGTCTTTCGAGATCTTGTTTGGCATTGTGTTGACAGCCGTGCAAGGATCCGTGACGGCCGACCGGAACTTGGAAGAACCTGAAGATAGGGAGAAGATTATGGCCACGGCATTCTGAGGCATCGGTCTCTGTGATTGTTAGAAGAAGTGCTTCTGCTAGTATCTTTTTCCAACCCTGTCAGCTTGCTATCAGTCTCCCCTAGGTCATCTCATGTTGCATTCTCTCCTCTTCACGGTCATTCATCCGGCCCAGAATTTTTTACTACCCGTGTCATCCCCTCATTTGTTATGTCCAGCGTCACGGGTGCCTGCACGTATTTGGCCCGGAGCTGCTCTGCCCTGCTGCTTAGTCAAGGATAGGACCGGTCCTAGGGACTTGCAATTTGTACTGTGGGGTGTAGTTGGACTCTAGCAGATGTATGCAGATTGAGCCAATATGTCTGGAGGTGTTAAGTTATCCTGCAGGGCTTTGACTTTTGTCCTACCTTTTTTTCGGATGCAGATGAATTTCATCTGAAGCAGAGGGCTCATCCCGGCCGAGGGTGCTCCCCTGAGAAGGTCAGTCACAGCTTGGCTTTGCAGGGGAAGGGTAAACGATGAGTTTGTTACAGCGCTTTTCTTTGTCTTTTTTTCTTAGGAATCAAAGCACGATATTGTCAGCCAAGTTGATGTGGCTGAGGTGAGCAGTGACCTGTTTACTGAAGGAGTTGTGTTTGCTGAGGTCTCCATTTCTGGTGCAACCCTAAGCATCCATTGCTGTTTGTGTTTTAGGAAGTGCACTTGAATCAAGGTGAGATCTCCTCAGTGCCCTGGCAACAGACTCTGCTCACAGGTCACCCGAGCTCTCCAGAAGTATTACAGGGATCCTTGAAGAACCCTTCACCTTTTCCTATTCGGAGGCGCCCTCCGGACGGCCTTCGGCATCGGCCGAGCTATCGAGGCGAGTCGGGGAGTTTGGGAGGCGGAGGGTGTTTTCTGGTCTAGTTTCCGGCCCTGCCACATCAGCTTGTCTCCTCTTACTCCAGGTATATCCTGTGAGGATGTCATCAGTCACTGAGAGTGGCAGAAGTGCCCTGAGGACCTGGGCATTCTTGGGAGATGGTGAGTAGCGGAGTTATCTGGTTTTGGTGGGTGTGCTGCTAAGAGGATACACTGATGTTGACTTTTCTTGTTTGTAGCTGACCAAGAGGCAACAGCCTGGTGCCGGCAGGACTTTTCCAGCTTGCGAGAGGCTTTTCCTCCCACCTGACATGGATGTCTGACAGATAAGTGAAGGGGCATGACTCAGCGAGGGGATGAGAAGGGGTTGCCCGGTCTGGACTTGTCAGGAGGGATTTTTTGAGGCAGCTTTAGAGGCGGGGATGTCCAAGAAGCATCCCCCTAGGCTCCATAAGGGGAAAGCGTCAATTTTGAAGCCTCTGCTGAGGTGCACAGGGTAGAGCAGTTCCGGTGGGTGTCACGTCACTTGTCTACAGTGCAGTGCGTGTCTTTTTGTGTGTGCTGTGTTGTACCTGTCTTGCCTTAGCTCTTTGATGGGCATATCAGAAACTCTGGAGTTGTTCTTAGCGTCTCAGATCTCTCCATTCCTAGGCCTGGTGTCTGTGCCACGGAACCTCCCTCTGTGGATTTGGGAAGGCATCTGAATAACATCTCTGCTTAGAAGGCTACAGCCTGATGTCTTTTAAAGTCTTGTTCTGCACTGTATTGATGGCCGTGCACTGCAAGGATCCATTACAGCAGATTGGGACTTGGAAGAACCTGAAGATAGGGAGAAGATTCTGCCCACAAGATTCTGAGGCATCAGTCTCTGTGAGTGTTAGAAAAAATGCTTCTGGCTAGCATCTTTTTCCAGCCCTGTCAGCTTGCTCTCAGTCTCCCCTAGGTCATCTCATGTTGCTTTTTCTCGGTCTTCTCAGTCCTTCTTCTGGCCGAGAGTTCTTTATCTTCCCTAGTGTCATCCCCTCATTTGTCACGTCCAGCGTCACGGGTGCCTGCACACATTTGGCCCGGAGCTGCTCTGCCCTGGCGCGTGGTCAGGGAGCGGGTGCGATAGGACCGGTCCGAGGGACTCGCAATTTGTACCGTGGGGTGTAGTTGGACTCTAGCAGAGGTATGCAGATTGAGCCAAGATGTCTGGAGGTGTTATTTTGCATTGCTTTGACTTTTGTCCTACCTTCTTTTCAGATGCAGATGGATTCTGGCTGAAGCAGAGGGCTCATCCCGGCCGAGGGTGCTCCCCTGAGAAGGTCAGTCACAGCTTGGCTTTGCAGGGGAAGGCTAAACGATGAGTGTGTTATAGCACTGTTCTTTCTTTTTTTGTTAGGAATCAAAGCTGGATGTCTGCAGTGAAGTTGAAGTGGGCAAGGTGAGCAGTGACCTGTTTACAGAAGCAGTTGTGTTTTCTAAGGTCTCAATTTCTGGTGCAACCCTAAGCATCCATTGCTGTTTGTGTGTTTTAGGAAGTTCACTTGTATCAAGGTGAGATCTCCTCCTTAGTGCCGTGGCAACAGACTCTGCTCACAGGTCACCCGAGCTCTCCAGAAGTATTACAGGGATCCTTGAAGAACCCTTCACCTTTTCCTATTTGGAGGCACCCTCCGGACGGCCTTCGGCATCGGCCGAGCTATCGAGGCGAGTCGGGGAGTTTGGGAGGCGGAGGGTGTTTTCTGGTCTAGTTTCCGGCCCTGCCACATCAGCTTGTCTCCTCTTACTCCAGGTATATCCTGTGAGGATGTCATCAGTCACTGAGAGTGGCAGAAGCGCCCTGAGGACCCGGGCATTCTTGGGAGACGGTGAGTAGTGGAGTTATCTGTGGGTGTGCTGCTAAGAGGATACACTGATGTTGACTTTTCTTGTTTGTAGCAGACCAAGAGGCAACAGCCTGGTGCCGGCAGGACTTTTCCAGCTCGCGAGAGGCTTTTCCTCCCACGTGACAAGGATTCTGTTCCCCGGTTCCCCGGATGTCTGACAGATAAGTGAAGGGGCACGACTCAGCGAGGGGATGAGAAGGGGTTGCCCGGTCTGGACTTGTCAGGAGGGATTTTTTGAGGCAGCTTTAGAGGCGGGGATGTCCACGCAGCAGCCTTTTAGGCTCCATAAGGGGAAAGCATCAATTTGAAGCCCCTGCTAAGGTGCACAGGGTAGAGCAGTTCCGGTGGGTGTCACGTCACTTGTCTGTGGTGCGGTCTGTCTTTTGTGTGTGTTGTGCTGTACATGTCTTGCCTTAGCATTTTGAGTGCAGTATCAAGAAACCTGTTGCTCTACATAGCATCTTGGGCTATTTTTATTCCCCGGCCCAGCACCGGTGCCATTCAAGCTTTGTCTCAGGAGCTTGGCCAGCCTTTGGAATCTCATCTCTTTTTCGAAGCCTCCTGACAGACGACTTCCAAGATCTCGTTCGGCATTGTGTTGACAGGCGTGCCCCGCAAGGATCCGTGACGGCCGATCGGGACTGAAGACCCCGAAGATAGGGAGAAGATCCTCGGGCATCCATTTTTGCGGCTCTTGGAATAAATGCTTCCGCTAGACTTCTTTATCAGCCTTGTCAGCTTGCTATCAGTCTCCCCTAGGTCATCTCATGTTGCTTTTTCTCGGTCTTCTCAGTCCTTCTTCTGGCCGAGAGTTCTTTATCTTCCCTAGTGTCATCCCCTCATTTGTCACGTCCAGCGTCACCGGTGCCTGCACGTATTTGGCCCGGAGCCGCTCTGCCCTGGCGCGTGGTCAGGGAGCGGGTGCGATAGGACCGGTCCGAGGGACTCGCAATTTGTACCGTGGGGTGTAGTTGGACTCTAGCAGAGGTATGCAGATTGAGCCAAGATGTCTGGAGGTGTTATTCTGCGTTGCTTTGACTTTTGTCCTACCTTCTTTTCAGATGCAGATGGATTCTGGCTGAGGCAGAGGGCTCATCCCGGCCGAGGGGGCTCCCCCGAGAAGGTCAGTCACAGTTTGGCTTTGGAGGGGAAGGTAAAGGATGAGTTTGTTACAGCGCTTTTCTTTGTCTTTATTTCTTAGGGAATCAAAGATGGATGTCTGCAGTGAAGCTGAATTGGGCAAGGTGAGCAGTGACCTGTTTACCTGAAGGAGTTGTGTTTGCTGAGGTCTCAGTTTCTGGTGCAACTCTAAGCATCTATTACTCTCTGTGTGTTTTAGGAAGTGCACTTGTATCAACGTGGGATGTCCTCAGTGCCCTGGCAACAGCACTCTGCTCACAGCCTCAGGCGAGCTCTCCAGAAGCACTACAGGGATCCTCGGAGCATCCTTCACCTTTTCCCATTCGGAGGCGCCCGTCCGGACGGCCTTCGGCATCGGCAGAGCCCTCGAGGCGAGTCGGGGAGTTTGGGAGGCGAAGGGTGGGTTCCGGTCCAGTTTCGGCCCTGCCACATCAGCCTTGTCTCCTCTTACTCCAGGTATATCCTGTGAGGATGGCATCAGTCACTGAGAGTGGCAGAAGCGCCCTGAGGACCTGGGCATTCTTGGGAGACGGTGAGTAGTGGAGTTATCTGTGGGTGTGCTGCTAAGAGGATACACTGATGTTGACTTTTCTTGTTTGTAGCCGACCAAGAGGCAACAGCCTGGTGCCGGCAGGACTTTTCCAGCTTGCGAGAGGCTTTTCCTCCCACGTGACAAGGATTCTGTTCCCCGGTTCCCCGGATGTCTGACAGATAAGTGAAGGGGCACGACTCAGCGAGGGGATGAGAAGGGGTTGCCCGGTCTGGACTTGTCAGGAGGGATTTTTTGAGGCAGCTTTAGAGGCGGGGATGTCCACGCAGCAGCCTTTTAGGCTCCATAAGGGGAAAGCGTCAATTTGAAGCCCCTGCTAAGGTGCACAGGGTAGAGCAGTTCCGGTGGGTGTCACGTCACTTGTCTGTGGTGCGGTCTGTCTTTTGTGTGTGTTGTGCTGTACATGTCTTGCCTTAGCATTTTGAGTGCAGTATCAAGAAACCTGTTGCTCTACATAGCATCTTGGGCTATTTTTATTCCCCGGCCCAGCACCGGTGCCATTCAAGCTTTGTCTCAGGAGCTTGGCCAGCCTTTGGAATCTCATCTCTTTTTCGAAGCCTCCTGTCAGACGACTTCCAAGATCTCGTTCGGCATTGTGTTGACAGCCGTGCCCTGCAAGGATCCATGACAGCCGATCGGGACTTGAAGACCCCGAAGATAGGGAGAAGATCCTCGGGCATCCATTTTTGCGGCTCTTGGAATAAATGCTTCTGCTAGACTTCTTTATCAGCCTTGGCAGCACGCTCTCAGTTTCTCCTAGGTCATCTCATGTTGCTTTTTCTCGGTCTTCTCAGTCCTTTTTCTGGCCGAGAGTTCTTTATCTTCCCTAGTGTCATCCCCTAGTTTGTCACGTCCCATGTCACCGGTGCTTGCACACATTTGGCCCGGAGCCGCTCTGCCCTGGCGCGTGGTCAGGGAGCGGGCGCGATAGGACCGGTCCGAGGGACTCGCAATTTGTACCGTGGGGTGTAGTTGGACTCTAGCAGAGGTATGCAGATTGAGCCAAGATGTCTGGAGGTGTTATTCTGCGTTGGTTTGACTTGTGTCCTACCTTCTTTTCAGATGCAGATGGATTCTATCTGAGGCAGAGGGCTCATCCGGCCGAGGGGGCTCCCCTGAGAAGGTGAGTCACAGTTTGGCTTTGCAGGGGAAGGGTAAAGGATGAGTTTGTTACAGAGCTTTTCTTTGTCTTTTTTTCTTAGGAATCAAAGATGGATGTCTGCAGTGAAGCTGAATTGGGCAAGGTGAGCAGTGACCTGTTTGCCGAAGGAGTTGTGTTTGATGAGGTCTGAATTTCTGGTGCAACGCTAAGCATCCATTGCTGTTTGTGTGTTTTAGGAAGTGCACTTGTATCATGGTGGGATGTCCTCACTGCCCTGGCAACAGACTCCGCTCACAGGTCACCCGAGCTCTCCAGAAGCACTACAGGCATCCTTGAAGCGCCCTTCAACTTTTCCCATTAGGAGGCGCCGTCCGGGCGGCCTTCGGCATCGGCCGAGCCATCGAGGCGAGTCGGGGAGTTTGGGAGGCGAAAGGGTGGGTCCGGTCCAGTTTCGGCCCTGCCACATCAGCTTGTCTCCTCTTACTCCAGGTATATCCTGTGAGGATGTCATCAGTCACTGAGAGTGGCAGAAGTGCCCTGAGGACCTGGGCATTCTTGGGAGATGGTGAGTAGGGGAGTTTTCTGTTTTTGGTGGGTGTGCTGCTAAGAGGATACACTGATGTTGACTTTTCTTGTTTGTAGCCGACCAAGAGGCAACAGCCTGGTGCCGGCAGGACTTTTCCAGCTTGCGAGAGGCTTTTCCTCCCGCATGACAAGGATTCTGTTCCCCGGTTCCCCGGATGTCTGACAGATAAGTGAAGGGGCATGACTCCCCGAGGGGATGAGAGGGGGGTGCCGGGTCTGGAATTGTCAGGTGGGATTTTTTTGAGGCAGCTTTAGAGGCAGCCATGTCCAAGAAGCGGCGTTTTAGGCCCCGTAATGGGAAAGCGTCCATTTGAAGCCCCTGCTGAGGCGCACAGGGTAGAGCAGTTCTGGCGGGTGTCACATCACTTGTCATGGGTGCAGTCTGTGTCTTTTATGTGTGTTGTATTGTACTAGTGTTCCCTTAGCCCTTTGAGTGTAGTATTTGAAAAGCTCTTGTCAGTCATAGCATCTTGTGCTATCAGAGTTCCTTGGCCTGGTGCCATATAAGTTTTGTCTCAGGAGCTTGGACAGCCATCTGAATCTTATCTCTCTTTAGAAGCATCTGGTCAGATGTCTTGTAAGGTCTTGTTCTGAGCTGTATTGACAGCCGTACACCAGAAGGATCCATTTCAACAGCTTGGGATTTGGGAGAATGTGAAGACAGAAGATTATCATGCATCCGTTTCTGCGGTTCTTGGAATAGATGCTTCTGCTAACATCTCTTTCCAGCCTCAAGGGCTCGCTCTCAGTCTCCCCTAGGTCGTCTCATGTTGCCTTCTCTCCATCTTCACAGTCATTCCTCAGTATGAGAGTTTTATCTTCCCTAGGGTCATCCCCTCGTTTGTCACGTCCCTACGTCACGGGCTCCTGCACGTATTTGGGCCGGATCTGCTCTACCCTGCCGCGTAGCCCGGGCATAGGTGGGATGGGCCCGGTCCTAGGGAGTTTGAGTTTGTAATGCGGGGTGTAGTCGGTCTCAGATGATATCTGCAGATTCACCCGAGATCAATTTTCTGGAGCGCAGAAGCAAAATTTCTCTTTTGTCTTCTTAGATGCCCCGAGGAGGCGCAGAGCCCAAGGGGAGAGCATCTCGGTATCCACGGCACAGATTTATTTCCTACGCGGATGGATTTTGTCAGATCGTCTACTTAAAGCTAAGTATCGGGGTCGGGGGAAGGGCAGCAACCTTTATTGTCGGGGAACGCAATTTGAAGTTAGGTTAGAGGATAGGGCGGTAGCGGGAGGGGCCCCTCAGAAGTAAAGGGACGGGCTTTCTCATCGGCCTCACCAGAGCCTAGGCAGGACAGCTCCGACCCGAGCTTCGCGTCGGCGGCCTTTTTTTCGCGTCTCAGCCGTCGCCAAACTTCTCGCCCCGGGAGATCGCCTTTCGGCTCGGAGCCATCGCCACGGTCGCTCCGCAGCGCTTCCTTCCGACGAGCTTCCGGAGCGTCCTCTCGGCGGCTTTAGAACTAACTCGTCTCAAGGAGTCAGAGTTAATCATCGTGTAGTTACATTGCTTTGTACATGTCGCTTACTTTGCCATTCCTTGCATATGCTGTGCTGTAGGTTGCTTTTTATGCCATGCCTTGTATATGCTGTGCTGTACGTTGATTCCTTTGCCACGCCTTGTACATGCTGTGCTGTAGGTTGCTTTCTATGCCATGCCTTGTATATGCTGTGATGTAGGTTGATTCCTTTGCCATGCCTTGTATATGTAGTGGATGTTGCTTACTTTGCCATGCCTTGTATATGCTGTGCTGTAGGTTGATTTCTTTGCCATGCCTTGTATATGTAATGATGTATGTTGCTTACTTTGCCATGCCTTGTATATGCTGTGCTGTAGGTTGATTCATTTGCCATGCCTTGTATATGTAATGGTGGATGTTGCTTACTTTGCCATGCCTTGTATATGCTGTGCTGTAGGTTGATTTCTTTGCCATGCCTTGTATATGTAATGATGTTGCTTACTTTGCCATGCCTTGTATATGCTGTGCTGTAGGTTGATTCATTTGCCATGCCTTGTATATGTAGTGGATGTTGCTTACTTTGCCATGCCTTGTATATGCTGTGCTGTAGGTTGATTTCTTTGCCATGCCTTGTATATTGTAATGATGTTGCTGCTTGCCAGCTTGTATATGCTGTGCTGTAGGTTGATTCCTTTTGCCATGCCTTGTATATGTAGTGATGTGCTTACTTTGCATGCCTTGTATATGCTGTGCTGTACGTTGATTT
>NW_026612674.1:10000-22500 GCF_029582105.1 Oenanthe melanoleuca
GCGGCTCGCTCTTCAGCAGGCGGCGGCGCGACGAAGGAGCGCCCGTGCGGTGCGCGCGCGGAACGGGCTCTTTTCCCCCGTCCGTGCCCCATCGGTTCTCGTATCCCTCTCTCTCGGGCCTGGCTCTCTCTTTTTTCTCTTTTCTCGGGCTCGAGCTCGAGCCGCACCGCCGCCCAAGCGCTGCTCGCGACCGGCACCCACGGGCGCCACTCGGGACCGAAGCCAGCACCGGCACCTCGCGTGGTTTCGGAAGGACACCTGAGGACTCGCGGGGCCACGCGGCCGTCACACAGCCCGGCACGGTAAAGACGTTCCTCCCCCAAAGCGGCGGGAGAGGAGCGACACCTCGCCTGCGACGGGGAAGCGAATTGGAAAGAAAGACCGACCTGCTCGAGAACCGGACTCCGCCGAGACATCCCCCCCCCCCATCACAGAGGGAGAGAGCCCGGGAAGGAGCCGGCCAGCCGGGGGCCCTTTCCGACGCGACCCGAAAAGCCTCATCGATCGGGGGAAACCAAACACGAGCAGCCACCGAAGCGGTGACGAGGGCCCACAGCGGCCACGGTTCCTGGGACAACAGAAAAAAGGTCAAAAAGAAAAAGCACGCTACGCGTCGCACGACCCGTGCTAGCCACGGGGGTCACGGGCCACGGGGATGGTCGCGGGCCACAGGTCGGGGCGAGACGTGAAACTCACTCCCCTCCCCCTGAAACCGCATCCATCACCGGCAGGCATCTCTCCTCTCTCTCGCCGCCTCCTGCCTTCACCACCTTTCGCTTTTCGTGGCCCGCGACCCTTCGTCGTCAGCACGCTTCTCGGTGCCGCGGCTTAAGGCCGCGTGAGAAAAAAAAGGAAAAGGCCGGGCGGGCAGCCCCCACACTCCGCCGCACCTGCCTGGAAAAGCAGAGCCGTCTGTAACCCAGCCCCCTCAACCGGCAAGCCGGGGCAGGCCGGACACCGCAGGCCGCCCGGGCACGGTGGCTCGGTCGCACCAGCCAAGGACCGAGATGGGGCGAGGCGCCGCCGCCTCGCCCGCAACATCGCCGGGGGGACTCTCTCGGGTTTTGGCCCGCTGCTAGGGGCGCGGTCACAGCCACCGCGGCCGGCCGCCGCCCCTGAAAAATTCAGCCCGCTGGGCGGGTCCCCGGCTTAGGGCCGAGGAAGGGGGAGGGATGCCTTCAACAACGCGGCGGGGGGCCGGGGTGCCGCCAACCCCGGCCCGCAACTCCACGGGGCGACTCCCGTCACCGAGCCCCTCAAGGCAAGCCGGCGAAGCCGAGGCGAGGCCGCGCGACCCCAACTGCAACGTTCCCCCGGGCAAGCCCTTCCACAACGCGGGCACACTCTCTCTGGCAAAACAGGTCGGGAGCGGGGAACGAGGCGCAGCCACCTCGGCAACCGAGCCAGCCATCCTCGGGGCTCTCGGGGAAGGGGCCGGGGAAACTCGGCAGGCTCAGCACAACCCCGGCCGCGTCCAGCCCCGGCTGCCGGCAACCGCGCACCACGCCGGCAGCCAAAAACATGCCGCACCCGCCGCCGCCGAGCGGGCCGGCCCCGGCTTAAGGCCGGGAGGATGATAAAGGGACGAGGCGCCGCCGCCTCGCCCGCCACCATCGCCGGAGGAGCGGCCGCCCGCTTCCCCCCTTCCCGAAAGGGCACGAGGCGCCGCCGCCTCGCCCGCCACCATCGCCGGAGGAGCGGCCGCCCGCTTCCCCCCTTCCCGAAAAGGCACGAGGCGCCGCCGCCTCGCCCGCCACCATCGCCGGAGGAGCGGCCGCCCGCTTCCCCCCTTCCCGAAAAGGCACGAGGGCGCCGCCGCCTCGCCCGCCACCATCGCCGGAGGAGCGGCCGCCCGCTTCCCTCCTTCCCGAAAAGGCACGAGGGCGCCGCCCCTTCGCCCGCCACCATCGCCGGAGGAGCGGCCGCCCGCTTCCCTCCTTCCCGAAAAGGCACGAGGGCGCCGCCCCTTCGCCCGCCACCATCGCCGGAGGAGCGGCCGCCCGCTTCCCCCCTTCCCGAAAAGGCACGAGGCGCCGCCGCCTCGCTCGCCACCATCGCCGGAGGAGCGGCCGCCCGCTTCCCCCCTTCCCGAAAAGGCACGAGGCGCCGCCGCCTCGCTCACCACCATCGCCGGAGGAGCGAGCGGGTGCCCGCTCCTCCCTTCACGAAACCGGCAAGCAGCCCGGTCGGAGCGGGACACGCTCGCGGGGCTTCTCGCTCTCTTCCCCGCCTCACCTCGCCTGGGCCGGGGAGCAGCTCACATCGGAGCTCGGCTCAAAATCTGTCCCAGCACACTGGGTGTACGGGAACAAAGCCGCGCGGCTTCGGCTAACGTCGGCGGTAACTTTCGGATGCCCTCGGGACGACACACGCGGCCGCCCACCTCCGCCTCGGACACAGGCACGGGCCAAGCCTGCGGGGATGCGACCCGTAACTCGCTCCCATAATACGGAGAAAAGGGCCCCAGGCCGCGGACGCGCCCAATAGAACGTAGCGTCCCTGACCGAGGGGGCGCGGCGAAGCACGCCGCCTCCTACGATGAGGCAACTGGAGGCAGCCGAAAACAGCGACCCCTTGGAGCACTTCCAGGCCGTCAGAGACAACAGGTCTACCCGGGTAGACCTGTTGTCCGCCGGCCCTCCCGGAGCCAACAGGTCTACCCGGGTAGACCTGGTGTCCGCGGCCGATCCCGGGTAGACCTGTTGTCCGCCGGCCCTCCCGGAGCCAACAGGTCTACCCGGGTAGACCTGGTGGCCCCGGCCGTCCCGGAGCCGGGTAGACCTGGTGTCCGCGGCCGATCCCGGGTAGACCTGTTGTCCGCCGGCCCTCCCGGAGCCAACAGGTCTACCCGGGTAGACCTGGTGGCCCCGGCCGTCCCGGAGCCGGGTAGACCTGGTGTCCGCGGCCGATCCCGGGTAGACCTGTTGTCCGCCGGCCCTCCCGGAGCCAACAGGTCTACCCGGGTAGACCTGGTGCCCCCGGCCGTCCCGGAGCCGGGTAGACCTGGTGTCCGCGGCCGATCCCGGGTAGACCTGTTGTCCGCCGGCCCTCCCGGAGCCAACAGGTCAACCCGGGTAGACCTGGTGTCCGCGGCCGATGCCGGGTAGACCTGGTGTCCCCCGGCCGTCCCGGAGCCGGGTAGACCTGGTGTCCGCGGCCGATCCCGGGTAGACCTGTTGTCCGCCGGCCCTCCCGGAGCCAACAGGTCTACCCGGGTAGACCTGGTGGCCCCGGCCGTCCCGGAGCCGGGTAGACCTGGTGTCCGCGGCCGATCCCGGGTAGACCTGTTGTCCGCCGGCCCTCCCGGAGCCAACAGGTCCACCCGGGTAGACCTGGTGGCCCCGGCCGTCCCGGAGCCGGGTAGACCTGGTGTCCGCGGCCGATCCCGGGTAGACCTGTTGTCCGCCGGCCCTCCCGGAGCCAACAGGTCTACCCGGGTAGACCTGGTGCACCCGGCCGTCCCGGAGCCGGGTAGACCTGGTGTCCGCGGCCGATCCCGGGTAGACCTGTTGTCCGCCGGCCCTCCCGGAGCCAACAGGTCTACCCGGGTAGACCTGGTGTCCGCGGCCGATCCCGGGTAGACCTGGTGTCCCCCGGCCGTCCCGGAGCCGGGTAGACCTGGTGTCCGCGGCCGATCCCGGGTAGACCTGTTGTCCGCCGGCCCTCCCGGAGCCAACAGGTCTACCCGGGTAGACCTGGTGCCCCCGGCCGTCCCGGAGCCGGGTAGACCTGGTGTCCGCGGCCGATCCCGGGTAGACCTGGTGTCCGCCGGCCCTCCCGGAGCCAACAGGTCTACCCGGGTAGACCTGGTGTCCCCCGGCCGTCCCGGAGCCGGGTAGACCTGGTGTCCGCGGCCGAACCCGGGTAGACCTGTTGTCCGCCGGCCCTCCCGGAGCCAACAGGTCTACCCGGGTAGACCTGGTGCCCCCGGCCGTCCCGGAGCCGGGTAGACCTGGTGTCCGCGGCCGAACCCGGGTAAACACGTTGTCCGCCGGCCCTCCCGGAGCCAACAGGTCTACCCGGGTAGACCTGGTGCCCCCGGCCGTCCCGGAGCCGTGTAGACCTGGTGTCCGCGGCCGAAGCCGGGTAGACCTGGTGTCCCCCGGCCGTCCCGGAGCCGGGTAGACCTGGTGTCCGCGGACGATCTCGGGTAGACCTGGTGTCCGCCGGCCGTCCGGTAGTCATCAGGTCTACCCGGGTAGACCTGGTGTCCGCGGACGATGCCGGGTAGACCTGTTGTCCGACGGCCGTCGCGGAGTCAACAGGTCTACCCGGGTAGACCTGGTGACCGCGGCCTATCCCGGGTAGACCTGTTGTCCGCCGGCCCTCCCGGAGCCAACAGGTCTACCCGGGTAGACCTGGTGTCCGCGGCCGATCCCGGGTAGACCTGGTGTCCCCCGGCCGTCCCGGAGCCGGGTAGACCTGGTATCCGCGGACGATCTCGGGTAGACCTGTTGTCCGCCGGCCCTCCCGGAGCCAACAGGTCTACCCGGGTAGACCTGGTGTCCGCGGACGATGCCGGGTAGACCTGTTGTCCGCCTGCCGTCGCGGAGCCAACAGGTCTACCCGGGTAGACCTGGTGTCCGCGGACGATCCCGGGTAGACCTGGTGTTCGCCGGCCGTCCCGGAGCCAACAGGTCTACCCGGGTAGACCTGGTGCCCCCGGCCGTCCCGGAGCCGGGTAGACCTGGTGTCCGCGGCCGAACCCGGGTAGACCTGTTGTCCGCCGGCCCTCCCGGAGCCAACAGGTCTACCCGGGTAGACCTGGTGCCCCCGGCCGTCCCGGAGCCGGGTAGACCTGGTGTCCGCGGCCGAACCCGGGTAGACACGTTGTCCGCCGGCCCTCCCGGAGCCAACAGGTCTACCCGGGTAGACCTGGTGCCCCCGGCCGTCCCGGAGCCGTGTAGACCTGGTGTCCGCGGCCGAAGCCGGGTAGACCTGGTGTCCCCCGGCCGTCCCGGAGCCGGGTAGACCTGGTGTCCGCGGACGATCTCGGGTAGACCTGGTGTCCGCCGGCCGTCCGGTAGTCATCAGGTCTACCCGGGTAGACCTGGTGTCCGCGGACGATGCCGGGTAGACCTGTTGTCCGACGGCCGTCGCGGAGTCAACAGGTCTACCCGGGTAGACCTGGTGACCGCGGCCTATCCCGGGTAGACCTGTTGTCCGCCGGCCGTCCCGGAGCCAACAGGTCTACCCGGGTAGACCTGGTGTCCGCCGGCCGTCCCGGAGCCAACAGGTCTACCCGGGTAGACCTGGTGTCCGCCGGCCGTCCCGGAGCCAACAGGTCTACCCGGGTAGACCTGGTGTCCGCGGCCGATCTCGGGTAGACCTGGTGTCCGCCGGCCGTCCCGGAGGCAACAGGTCTACCCGGGTAGACCTGGTGTCCGCCGGCCCTCCCGGAGGCAACAGGTCTACCCGGGTAGACCTGGTGTCCGCCGGCCGTCCCGGAGCCAACAGGTCTACCCGGGTAGACCTGGTGTCCGCGGCCGATCTCGGGTAGACCTGGTGTCCGCCGGCCCTCCCGGAGCCAACAGGTCTACCCGGGTAGACCTGGTGTCCGCGGCCGATCTCGGGTAGACCTGGTGTCCGCCGGCCCTCCCGGAGCCAACAGGTCTACCCGGGTAGACCTGGTGTCCGCGGCCGATCCCGCCTAGACCCGGCGCCCTCCGGCCTCCCCAGAGCGGGGTAGACCTGCTTTCCCCCAGCCGCTCCCGGCTAGACCCGGCCTCCGCCGGCCGCCCCGGAGCGGGGTAGACCTGCTTTCCCCCAGCCGCTCCCGGCTAGACCCGGCCTCCGCCGGCCGCCTCGGAGCGGGGTAGACCTGCTTTCCCCCAGCCGCTCCCGGCTAGACCCGGCCTCCGCCGGCCGCCTCGGAGCGGGGTAGACCTGCTTTCCCCCAGCCGCTCCCGGCTAGACCCGGCCTCCGCCGGCCGCCCCAGAGCGGGGTAGACCTCCTTTCCCCCAGCCGCTCCCGGCTAGACCCGGCCTCCGCCGGCCGCCCCGGAGCGGGGTAGACCTGCTTTCCCCCAGCCGCTCCTGGCTAGACACGGCCACCGCCGGCCGTTGTCACCGGCCGCTCCCGGGTCGACCCGTTGTCCGCCGGCCCTCCCGGCGGCAACAGGTCTACCCGGGTAGACCTGGTGTCCGCGGCCGATGCCGGGTAGACCTGGTGTCCGCCGGTAGCCCCGGAGCCAACAGGTCTACCCGGGTAGACCTGCTGTCCGCGGCCGATCCCGGGTAGACCTGGTGTCCGCCGGCCCTCCCGGAGCCAACAGGTCTACCCGGGTAGACCTGGTGTCCGCCTGCCGTCCCGGAGCCAACAGGTCTACCCGGGTAGACCTGGTGTCCGCGGCCGATGCCGGGTAGACCTGGTGTCCGCCGGTAGCCCCGGAGCCAACAGGTCTACCCGGGTAGACCTGTTGTCCGCCGGCCGTCCGGTAGTCATCAGGTCTACCCGGGTAGACCTGGTGTCCGCGGCCGATCCCGGGTAGACCTGGTGTCCGCCTGCCGTCCCGGAGCCAACAGGTCTACCCGGGTAGACCTGGTGTCCGCGGCCGATGCCGGGTAGACCTGGTGTCCGCCGGCCGTCCCGGAGCCAACAGGTCTACCCGGGTAGACCTGTTGTCCGCCGGCCGTCCGGTAGTCATCAGGTCTACCCGGGTAGACCTGGTGTCCGCGGCCGATCCCGGGTAGACCTGGTGTCCGCCGGCCCTCCCGGAGCCAACAGGTCTACCCGGGTAGACCTGGTGTCCGCGGCCGATGCCGGGTAGACCTGGTGTCCGCCGGTAGCCCCGGAGCCAACAGGTCTACCCGGGTAGACCTGTTGTCCGCCGGCCGTCCGGTAGTCATCAGGTCTACCCGGGTAGACCTGGTGTCCGCGGCCGATCCCGGGTAGACCTGGTGTCCGCCTGCCGTCCCGGAGCCAACAGGTCTACCCGGGTAGACCTGCTGTCCGCGGCCGATGCCGGGTAGACCTGTTGTCCGCCGGCCCTCCCGGAGCCAACAGGTCTACCCAGGTAGACCTGGTGTCCGCCGGCCGTCCCGGAGGCAACAGGTCTACCCGGGGAGACCTGTTGTCCGCCGGCCCTCCCGGAGGCAACAGGTCTACCCGGGTAGACCTGGTGTCCGCCGGCCGTCCCGGAGCCAACAGGTCTACCCGGGTAGACCTGGTGTCCGCGGCCGATCCCGCCTAGACCCGGCGCCCTCCGGCCTCCCCAGAGCGGGGTAGACCTGCTTTCCCCCAGCCGCTCCCGGCTAGACCCGGCCTCCGCCGGCCGCCCCGGAGCGGGGTAGACCTGCTTTCCCCCAGCCGCTCCCGGCTAGACCCGGCCTCCGCCGGCCGCCTCGGAGCGGGGTAGACCTGCTTTCCCCCAGCCGCTCCCGGCTAGACCCGGCCTCCGCCGGCCGCCTCGGAGCGGGGTAGACCTGCTTTCCCCCAGCCGCTCCCGGCTAGACCCGGCCTCCGCCGGCCGCCCCAGAGCGGGGTAGACCTCCTTTCCCCCAGCCGCTCCCGGCTAGACCCGGCCTCCGCCGGCCGCCCCGGAGCGGGGTAGACCTGCTTTCCCCCAGCCGCTCCCGGCTAGACACGGCCACCGCCGGCCGTTGTCACCGGCCGCTCCCGGGTCGACCCGTTGTCCGCCGGCCCTCCCGGCGGCAACAGGTCTACCCGGGTAGACCTGGTGTCCGCGGCCGATGCCGGGTAGACCTGGTGTCCGCCGGTAGCCCCGGAGCCAACAGGTCTACCCGGGTAGACCTGCTGTCCGCGGCCGATCCCGGGTAGACCTGGTGTCCGCCGGCCCTCCCGGAGCCAACAGGTCTACCCGGGTAGACCTGGTGTCCGCCTGCCGTCCCGGAGCCAACAGGTCTACCCGGGTAGACCTGGTGTCCGCGGCCGATGCCGGGTAGACCTGGTGTCCGCCGGTAGCCCCGGAGCCAACAGGTCTACCCGGGTAGACCTGTTGTCCGCCGGCCGTCCGGTAGTCATCAGGTCTACCCGGGTAGACCTGGTGTCCGCGGCCGATCCCGGGTAGACCTGGTGTCCGCCTGCCGTCCCGGAGCCAACAGGTCTACCCGGGTAGACCTGGTGTCCGCGGCCGATGCCGGGTAGACCTGGTGTCCGCCGGCCGTCCCGGAGCCAACAGGTCTACCCGGGTAGACCTGTTGTCCGCCGGCCGTCCGGTAGTCATCAGGTCTACCCGGGTAGACCTGGTGTCCGCGGCCGATCCCGGGTAGACCTGGTGTCCGCCGGCCCTCCCGGAGCCAACAGGTCTACCCGGGTAGACCTGGTGTCCGCGGCCGATGCCGGGTAGACCTGGTGTCCGCCGGTAGCCCCGGAGCCAACAGGTCTACCCGGGTAGACCTGTTGTCCGCCGGCCGTCCGGTAGTCATCAGGTCTACCCGGGTAGACCTGGTGTCCGCGGCCGATCCCGGGTAGACCTGGTGTCCGCCTGCCGTCCCGGAGCCAACAGGTCTACCCGGGTAGACCTGCTGTCCGCGGCCGATGCCGGGTAGACCTGTTGTCCGCCGGCCCTCCCGGAGCCAACAGGTCTACCCAGGTAGACCTGGTGTCCGCCGGCCGTCCCGGAGGCAACAGGTCTACCCGGGGAGACCTGTTGTCCGCCGGCCCTCCCGGAGGCAACAGGTCTACCCGGGTAGACCTGGTGTCCGCCGGCCGTCCCGGAGCCAACAGGTCTACCCAGGTAGACCTGGTGTCCGCCGGCCGTCCCGGAGGCAACAGGTCTACCCGGGTAGACCTGGTGTCCGCCGGCCGTCCGGTAGTCATCAGGTCTACCCGGGTAGACCTGGTGTCCGCGGCCGATCCCGGGTCGACCTGGTGTCCGCCGGCCCTCCCGGAGCCAACAGGTCTACCCGGGTAGACCTGGTGTCCGCGGCCGATCTCGGGTAGACCTGGTGTCCGCCGGTAGCCCCGGAGCCAACAGGTCTACCCGGGTAGACCTGCTGTCCGCGGCCGATGCCGGGTAGACCTGTTGTCCGCCGGCCCTCCCGGAGCCAACAGGTCTACCCGGGTAGACCTGGTGTCCGCGGCCGATCTCGGGTAGACCTGGTGTCCGCCGGTAGCCCCGGAGCCAACAGGTCTACCCGGGTAGACCTGCTGTCCGCGGCCGATGCCGGGTAGACCTGTTGTCCGCCGGCCCTCCCGGAGCCAACAGGTCTACCCGGGTAGACCTGGTGTCCGCGGCCGATCCCGCCTAGACCCGGCGCCCTCCGGCCTCCCCGGAGCGGGGTAGACCTGGTGTCCGCGGTCGATCCCGCCTAGACCCGGCCTCCGCCGGCCGCCCCAGAGCGGGGTAGACCTGCTTTCCCCCTGCCGCTCCCGGCTAGACCCGGCCACCGCCGGCCCTTTTCAGCGGCCGCTCCCGGGTCGACCTGTGTTCCTCCAGCCGCCCCAGAGCGGGGTAGACCTGTTCTCCCGGCGACCGCCCGCCCTCGCAGCGCCAACCCCGGGGGCGGCTGGCAGACCCCCCCGGTCGGCCCCTATGCAGGATAGGCGTGGCATCCTCGTACTATCCGGCAGCCGGGAGAAGCCCACAGCCCCATACCACCTCGGGGTCGGATGGCTTTCTAGCATCCCTGTCTCTCCCGGCAAACCAGATTTCAAGACCAAGAAATATTTTCGACAACGCTTTATTTTGTTCTTGTTCTTGTTTTTTTGTTTTTTTCTTTTTTTTTTTACTGTACTTCACTTCACTTTATTTCCCCCCCCCTTTTTCTTTGCTTTTACTTTTTCTTCACTTTTCCTTTCTTTTCCTATTGTTTTTGAATGAATGCCTCTTTTATTTGCTTGGAACAGAAAACTTTCAGGAAAAAATAAATTCTCGGCAAATCTTATTTGTTTTTATTTTTGCACCCAGAGTGCTCCCAGCCGAACTGACGGGCAGCCTGTGCCCTGTGCTCCTCCTGCTGACACTCTGACCCGTCCATACGGCCTCCCCAAAACGCCCCCCCTCCCTCCCTCCCTCCCACACACACACACACACACACACACACACAGAGAGACACAGAGACACACAGACACACAGACACACAGACACGCACACAAAGCCACCAGCCCTCCGTCCGCATTCACACAGAGAGACAAACACAGCGACAGAGACGCAGACGCAGACAGAGACACAGAGAGGCACACACACACACACACACACACACACACACACATACACACACACACACAGAGAGACAGCCCCCCACCCTCTCTCGTGCCCGCACCCCTTCCCTGATCCTGCCCCCCACCCCGCCTGTCTTTCCCGCCCAGCCACTGACACTTGGGAGCTCCCCGCCCCCGCCCACTTTCCGTTGGGGGCGCCCCACCCAGCGGCCTCCCCGGCGCCAGTTTCAAACTTTTCCCGCCCAGGTTCCCAACGGCCAGTCACACAGCGGCAGCGGCAGCGGCGGCAGGGAGAGGAAAGGGGCTCCTGCCCAGGCGAGCAGGCTGAGAGCCGGCTGCAGAAGCAGGGACAGCGGCGGGCTGCGAGCGGTGGCAGGAGGATTGGCGCGGTCTGTTCCTTCTCAATGAAACTTTCTGTTCAGCTCTCTCGGAGCTTTTTTGGTCTGCTGGCGGTTCTTCCCTCTCGTCCCCGGCCCCGGTCAAGCCTGGGGCAGGGCGGCAGCGCGGCGGGCGGCTGAGGGAGCGGGCGATGCGGAAGTGAGTCCGGGAGGCGGGCTGCCGTGTATTCGGGCACAGGGAGGGGGCGCGAGAGCACTGCCGGCTCCTCTCGCGGAGCGGCTGGGGAAGCGGGCTGCGGGCAGGCTGTCAGTGGAGCCGGCGGGGCCTGGCCGGGGCAGGGGCAGTGGCCGCTGGGCTGCGGAGGCGGCAGGGCCGGCGGCTTAGGCCGGGAGCCGAAGTCGGCCGCCTTGCCGTGGCGGCTTTCGGGGAGGGGGAAGAGCAGGGCTCAGCAGGAGTGTGAGCGGGGTGCGTGTGCACGGGGGCTGTGGGACGTGCAGGCCGCCTGCCGAAGGGGGGCTCGGCGGGCGGGCCGGGGCTCGGCGGCCGCTCGCCCGACGGACGAGAGGCGGCGCCGCCGCTCAGCGGGAAGGGGGGCGGACGGCAGCAGGTCTACCCCGCCGATAATCGCCAGAGACGAAGACGCGCAGGCGGCAACAGGTCTACCCAGCAGGGATCCAAGCGAGCGGCGGGCAACAGGTCTACCCCGGCAGGCACCCAGGTAAGCGGCGGGCAACAGGTCTACCCCGGCAGGGATCCCAGCGAGCGGCGGGCAACAGGTCTACCCCGGCAGGCACCCAGGTAAGCGGCGGGCAACAGGTCTACCCCGGCAGGGATCCCAGCGAGCGGCGGGCAACAGGTCTACTCCGGCAGGCACCCAGGTAAGCGGCGGGCAACAGGTCTACCCCGGCAGGGATCCCGGCGAGCGGCGGGCAACAGGTCTACCCCGGCAGGCACCCAGGCAAGCGAGGGGCAACAGGTCTACCCCGGCAGGGATCCCAGCGAGCGGCGGGCAACAGGTCTACCCCGGCAGGCACCCAGGTAAGCGGCGGGCAACAGGTCTACCCCGGCAGGGATCCCAGCGAGCGGCGGGCAACAGGTCTACCCCGGCAGGCACCCAGGTAAGCGGCGGGCAACAGGTCTACCCCGGCAGGGATCCCAGCGAGCGGCGGGCAACAGGTCTACCCCGGCAGGCACCCAGGTAAGCGGCGGGCAACAGGTCTACCCCGGCAGGGATCCCAGCGAGCGGCGGGCAACAGGTCTACCCCGGCAGGCACCCAGGTAAGCGGCGGGCAACAGGTCTACCCCGGCAGGGATCCCGGCGAGCGGCGGGCAACAGGTCTACCCCGGCAGGCACCCAGGTAAGCGGCGGGCAACAGGTCTACCCCGGCAGGGATCCCAGCGAGCGGCGGGCAACAGGTCTACCCCGGCAGGCACCCAGGCAAGCGAGGGGCAACAGGTCTACCCCGGCAGGGATCCCAGCGAGCGGCGGGCAACAGGTCTACCCCGGCAGGCACCCAGGTAAGCGGCGGGCAACAGGTCTACCCCGGCAGGGATCCCGGCGAGCGGCGGGCAACAGGTCTACCCCGGCAGGCACCCAGGTAAGCGGCGGGCAACAGGTCTACCCCGGCAGGGATCCCAGCGAGCGGCGGGCAACAGGTCTACCCCGGCAGGCACCCAGGTAAGCGGCGGGCAACAGGTCTACCCCGGCAGGGATCCCAGCGAGCGGCGGGCAACAGGTCTACCCCGGCAGGCACCCAGGTAAGCGGCGGGCAACAGGTCTACCCCGGCAGGGATCCCGGCGAGCGGCGGGCAACAGGTCTACCCCGGCAGGCACCCAGGTAAGCGGCGGGCAACAGGTCTACCCCGGCAGGGATCCCAGCGAGCGGCGGGCAACAGGTCTACCCCGGCAGGCACCCAGGCAAGCGAGGGGCAACAGGTCTACCCCGGCAGGGATCCCAGCGAGCGGCGGGCAACAGGTCTACCCCGGCAGGCACCCAGGTAAGCGGCGGGGCAACAGGTCTACCCCGGCAGGGAT
>NW_026612674.1:35000-50000 GCF_029582105.1 Oenanthe melanoleuca
AGGGCCCACAGCGGCCACGGTTCCTGGGACAACAGAAAAAAGGTCAAAAAGAAAAAGCACGCTACGCGTCGCACGACCCGTGCTAGCCACGGGGGTCACGGGCCACGGGGATGGTCGCGGGCCACAGGTCGGGGCGAGACGTGAAACTCACTCCCCTCCCCCTGAAACCGCATCCATCACCGGCAGGCATCTCTCCTCTCTCTCGCCGCCTCCTGCCTTCACCACCTTTCGCTTTTCGTGGCCCGCGACCCTTCGTCGTCAGCACGCTTCTCGGTGCCGCGGCTTAAGGCCGCGTGAGAAAAAAAAGGAAAAGGCCGGGCGGGCAGCCCCCACACTCCGCCGCACCTGCCTGGAAAAGCAGAGCCGTCTGTAACCCAGCCCCCTCAACCGGCAAGCCGGGGCAGGCCGGACACCGCAGGCCGCCCGGGCACGGTGGCTCGGTCGCACCAGCCAAGGACCGAGATGGGGCGAGGCGCCGCCGCCTCGCCCGCAACATCGCCGGGGGGACTCTCTCGGGTTTTGGCCCGCTGCTAGGGGCGCGGTCACAGCCACCGCGGCCGGCCGCCGCCCCTGAAAAATTCAGCCCGCTGGGCGGGTCCCCGGCTTAGGGCCGAGGAAGGGGGAGGGATGCCTTCAACAACGCGGCGGGGGGCCGGGGTGCCGCCAACCCCGGCCCGCAACTCCACGGGGCGACTCCCGTCACCGAGCCCCTCAAGGCAAGCCGGCGAAGCCGAGGCGAGGCCGCGCGACCCCAACTGCAACGTTCCCCCGGGCAAGCCCTTCCACAACGCGGGCACACTCTCTCTGGCAAAACAGGTCGGGAGCGGGGAACGAGGCGCAGCCACCTCGGCAACCGAGCCAGCCATCCTCGGGGCTCTCGGGGAAGGGGCCGGGGAAACTCGGCAGGCTCAGCACAACCCCGGCCGCGTCCAGCCCCGGCTGCCGGCAACCGCGCACCACGCCGGCAGCCAAAAACATGCCGCACCCGCCGCCGCCGAGCGGGCCGGCCCCGGCTTAAGGCCGGGAGGATAAAGGGACGAGGCGCCGCCGCCTCGCCCGCCACCATCGCCGGAGGAGCGGCCGCCCGCTTCCCCCCTTCCCGAAAGGGCACGAGGCGCCGCCGCCTCGCCCGCCACCATCGCCGGAGGAGCGGCCGCCCGCTTCCCCCCTTCCCGAAAAGGCACGAGGCGCCGCCGCCTCGCCCGCCACCATCGCCGGAGGAGCGGCCGCCCGCTTCCCCCCTTCCCGAAAAGGCACGAGGGCGCCGCCGCCTCGCCCGCCACCATCGCCGGAGGAGCGGCCGCCCGCTTCCCTCCTTCCCGAAAAGGCACGAGGGCGCCGCCCCTTCGCCCGCCACCATCGCCGGAGGAGCGGCCGCCCGCTTCCCTCCTTCCCGAAAAGGCACGAGGGCGCCGCCCCTTCGCCCGCCACCATCGCCGGAGGAGCGGCCGCCCGCTTCCCCCCTTCCCGAAAAGGCACGAGGCGCCGCCGCCTCGCTCGCCACCATCGCCGGAGGAGCGGCCGCCCGCTTCCCCCCTTCCCGAAAAGGCACGAGGCGCCGCCGCCTCGCTCACCACCATCGCCGGAGGAGCGAGCGGGTGCCCGCTCCTCCCTTCACGAAACCGGCAAGCAGCCCGGTCGGAGCGGGACACGCTCGCGGGGCTTCTCGCTCTCTTCCCCGCCTCACCTCGCCTGGGCCGGGGAGCAGCTCACATCGGAGCTCGGCTCAAAATCTGTCCCAGCACACTGGGTAGTACGGGAACAAAGCCGCGCGGCTTCGGCTAACGTCGGCGGTAACTTTCGGATGCCCTCGGGACGACACACGCGGCCGCCCACCTCCGCCTCGGACACAGGCACGGGCCAAGCCTGCGGGGATGCGACCCGTAACTCGCTCCCATAATACGGAGAAAAGGGCCCCAGGCCGCGGACGCGCCCAATAGAACGTAGCGTCCCTGACCGAGGGGGCGCGGCGAAGCACGCCGCCTCCTACGATGAGGCAACTGGAGGCAGCCGAAAACAGCGACCCCTTGGAGCACTTCCAGGCCGTCAGAGACAACAGGTCTACCCGGGTAGACCTGTTGTCCGCCGGCCCTCCCGGAGCCAACAGGTCTACCCGGGTAGACCTGGTGTCCGCGGCCGATCCCGGGTAGACCTGTTGTCCGCCGGCCCTCCCGGAGCCAACAGGTCTACCCGGGTAGACCTGGTGGCCCCGGCCGTCCCGGAGCCGGGTAGACCTGGTGTCCGCGGCCGATCCCGGGTAGACCTGTTGTCCGCCGGCCCTCCCGGAGCCAACAGGTCTACCCGGGTAGACCTGGTGGCCCCGGCCGTCCCGGAGCCGGGTAGACCTGGTGTCCGCGGCCGATCCCGGGTAGACCTGTTGTCCGCCGGCCCTCCCGGAGCCAACAGGTCTACCCGGGTAGACCTGGTGCCCCCGGCCGTCCCGGAGCCGGGTAGACCTGGTGTCCGCGGCCGATCCCGGGTAGACCTGTTGTCCGCCGGCCCTCCCGGAGCCAACAGGTCTACCCGGGTAGACCTGGTGTCCGCGGCCGATGCCGGGTAGACCTGGTGTCCCCCGGCCGTCCCGGAGCCGGGTAGACCTGGTGTCCGCGGCCGATCCCGGGTAGACCTGTTGTCCGCCGGCCCTCCCGGAGCCAACAGGTCTACCCGGGTAGACCTGGTGGCCCCGGCCGTCCCGGAGCCGGGTAGACCTGGTGTCCGCGGCCGATCCCGGGTAGACCTGTTGTCCGCCGGCCCTCCCGGAGCCAACAGGTCTACCCGGGTAGACCTGGTGGCCCCGGCCGTCCCGGAGCCGGGTAGACCTGGTGTCCGCGGCCGATCCCGGGTAGACCTGTTGTCCGCCGGCCCTCCCGGAGCCAACAGGTCTACCCGGGTAGACCTGGTGCACCCGGCCGTCCCGGAGCCGGGTAGACCTGGTGTCCGCGGCCGATCCCGGGTAGACCTGTTGTCCGCCGGCCCTCCCGGAGCCAACAGGTCTACCCGGGTAGACCTGGTGTCCGCGGCCGATCCCGGGTAGACCTGGTGTCCCCCGGCCGTCCCGGAGCCGGGTAGACCTGGTGTCCGCGGCCGATCCCGGGTAGACCTGTTGTCCGCCGGCCCTCCCGGAGCCAACAGGTCTACCCGGGTAGACCTGGTGCCCCCGGCCGTCCCGGAGCCGGGTAGACCTGGTGTCCGCGGCCGATCCCGGGTAGACCTGGTGTCCGCCGCCGGAGCCGGGTAGACCTGGTGTCCCCCGGCCGTCCCGGAGCCGGGTAGACCTGGTGTCCGCGGCCGAACCCGGGTAGACCTGTTGTCCGCCGGCCCTCCCGGAGCCAACAGGTCTACCCGGGTAGACCTGGTGCCCCCGGCCGTCCCGGAGCCGGGTAGACCTGGTGTCCGCGGCCGAACCCGGGTAAACACGTTGTCCGCCGGCCCTCCCGGAGCCAACAGGTCTACCCGGGTAGACCTGGTGCCCCCGGCCGTCCCGGAGCCGTGTAGACCTGGTGTCCGCGGCCGAAGCCGGGTAGACCTGGTGTCCCCCGGCCGTCCCGGAGCCGGGTAGACCTGGTGTCCGCGGACGATCTCGGGTAGACCTGGTGTCCGCCGGCCGTCCGGTAGTCATCAGGTCTACCCGGGTAGACCTGGTGTCCGCGGACGATGCCGGGTAGACCTGTTGTCCGACGGCCGTCGCGGAGTCAACAGGTCTACCCGGGTAGACCTGGTGACCGCGGCCTATCCCGGGTAGACCTGTTGTCCGCCGGCCCTCCCGGAGCCAACAGGTCTACCCGGGTAGACCTGGTGTCCGCGGCCGATCCCGGGTAGACCTGGTGTCCCCCGGCCGTCCCGGAGCCGGGTAGACCTGGTATCCGCGGACGATCTCGGGTAGACCTGTTGTCCGCCGGCCCTCCCGGAGCCAACAGGTCTACCCGGGTAGACCTGGTGTCCGCGGACGATGCCGGGTAGACCTGTTGTCCGCCTGCCGTCGCGGAGCCAACAGGTCTACCCGGGTAGACCTGGTGTCCGCGGACGATCCCGGGTAGACCTGGTGTTCGCCGGCCGTCCCGGAGCCAACAGGTCTACCCGGGTAGACCTGGTGCCCCCGGCCGTCCCGGAGCCGGGTAGACCTGGTGTCCGCGGCCGAACCCGGGTAGACCTGTTGTCCGCCGGCCCTCCCGGAGCCAACAGGTCTACCCGGGTAGACCTGGTGCCCCCGGCCGTCCCGGAGCCGGGTAGACCTGGTGTCCGCGGCCGAACCCGGGTAGACACGTTGTCCGCCGGCCCTCCCGGAGCCAACAGGTCTACCCGGGTAGACCTGGTGCCCCCGGCCGTCCCGGAGCCGTGTAGACCTGGTGTCCGCGGCCGAAGCCGGGTAGACCTGGTGTCCCCCGGCCGTCCCGGAGCCGGGTAGACCTGGTGTCCGCGGACGATCTCGGGTAGACCTGGTGTCCGCCGGCCGTCCGGTAGTCATCAGGTCTACCCGGGTAGACCTGGTGTCCGCGGACGATGCCGGGTAGACCTGTTGTCCGACGGCCGTCGCGGAGTCAACAGGTCTACCCGGGTAGACCTGGTGACCGCGGCCTATCCCGGGTAGACCTGTTGTCCGCCGGCCGTCCCGGAGCCAACAGGTCTACCCGGGTAGACCTGGTGTCCGCCGGCCGTCCCGGAGCCAACAGGTCTACCCGGGTAGACCTGGTGTCCGCCGGCCGTCCCGGAGCCAACAGGTCTACCCGGGTAGACCTGGTGTCCGCGGCCGATCTCGGGTAGACCTGGTGTCCGCCGGCCGTCCCGGAGGCAACAGGTCTACCCGGGTAGACCTGGTGTCCGCCGGCCCTCCCGGAGGCAACAGGTCTACCCGGGTAGACCTGGTGTCCGCCGGCCGTCCCGGAGCCAACAGGTCTACCCGGGTAGACCTGGTGTCCGCGGCCGATCTCGGGTAGACCTGGTGTCCGCCGGCCCTCCCGGAGCCAACAGGTCTACCCGGGTAGACCTGGTGTCCGCGGCCGATCTCGGGTAGACCTGGTGTCCGCCGGCCCTCCCGGAGCCAACAGGTCTACCCGGGTAGACCTGGTGTCCGCGGCCGATCCCGCCTAGACCCGGCGCCCTCCGGCCTCCCCAGAGCGGGGTAGACCTGCTTTCCCCCAGCCGCTCCCGGCTAGACCCGGCCTCCGCCGGCCGCCCCGGAGCGGGGTAGACCTGCTTTCCCCCAGCCGCTCCCGGCTAGACCCGGCCTCCGCCGGCCGCCTCGGAGCGGGGTAGACCTGCTTTCCCCCAGCCGCTCCCGGCTAGACCCGGCCTCCGCCGGCCGCCTCGGAGCGGGGTAGACCTGCTTTCCCCCAGCCGCTCCCGGCTAGACCCGGCCTCCGCCGGCCGCCCCAGAGCGGGGTAGACCTCCTTTCCCCCAGCCGCTCCCGGCTAGACCCGGCCTCCGCCGGCCGCCCCGGAGCGGGGTAGACCTGCTTTCCCCCAGCCGCTCCCGGCTAGACACGGCCACCGCCGGCCGTTGTCACCGGCCGCTCCCGGGTCGACCCGTTGTCCGCCGGCCCTCCCGGCGGCAACAGGTCTACCCGGGTAGACCTGGTGTCCGCGGCCGATGCCGGGTAGACCTGGTGTCCGCCGGTAGCCCCGGAGCCAACAGGTCTACCCGGGTAGACCTGCTGTCCGCGGCCGATCCCGGGTAGACCTGGTGTCCGCCGGCCCTCCCGGAGCCAACAGGTCTACCCGGGTAGACCTGGTGTCCGCCTGCCGTCCCGGAGCCAACAGGTCTACCCGGGTAGACCTGGTGTCCGCGGCCGATGCCGGGTAGACCTGGTGTCCGCCGGTAGCCCCGGAGCCAACAGGTCTACCCGGGTAGACCTGTTGTCCGCCGGCCGTCCGGTAGTCATCAGGTCTACCCGGGTAGACCTGGTGTCCGCGGCCGATCCCGGGTAGACCTGGTGTCCGCCTGCCGTCCCGGAGCCAACAGGTCTACCCGGGTAGACCTGGTGTCCGCGGCCGATGCCGGGTAGACCTGGTGTCCGCCGGCCGTCCCGGAGCCAACAGGTCTACCCGGGTAGACCTGTTGTCCGCCGGCCGTCCGGTAGTCATCAGGTCTACCCGGGTAGACCTGGTGTCCGCGGCCGATCCCGGGTAGACCTGGTGTCCGCCGGCCCTCCCGGAGCCAACAGGTCTACCCGGGTAGACCTGGTGTCCGCGGCCGATGCCGGGTAGACCTGGTGTCCGCCGGTAGCCCCGGAGCCAACAGGTCTACCCGGGTAGACCTGTTGTCCGCCGGCCGTCCGGTAGTCATCAGGTCTACCCGGGTAGACCTGGTGTCCGCGGCCGATCCCGGGTAGACCTGGTGTCCGCCTGCCGTCCCGGAGCCAACAGGTCTACCCGGGTAGACCTGCTGTCCGCGGCCGATGCCGGGTAGACCTGTTGTCCGCCGGCCCTCCCGGAGCCAACAGGTCTACCCAGGTAGACCTGGTGTCCGCCGGCCGTCCCGGAGGCAACAGGTCTACCCGGGGAGACCTGTTGTCCGCCGGCCCTCCCGGAGGCAACAGGTCTACCCGGGTAGACCTGGTGTCCGCCGGCCGTCCCGGAGCCAACAGGTCTACCCGGGTAGACCTGGTGTCCGCGGCCGATCCCGCCTAGACCCGGCGCCCTCCGGCCTCCCCAGAGCGGGGTAGACCTGCTTTCCCCCAGCCGCTCCCGGCTAGACCCGGCCTCCGCCGGCCGCCCCGGAGCGGGGTAGACCTGCTTTCCCCCAGCCGCTCCCGGCTAGACCCGGCCTCCGCCGGCCGCCTCGGAGCGGGGTAGACCTGCTTTCCCCCAGCCGCTCCCGGCTAGACCCGGCCTCCGCCGGCCGCCTCGGAGCGGGGTAGACCTGCTTTCCCCCAGCCGCTCCCGGCTAGACCCGGCCTCCGCCGGCCGCCCCAGAGCGGGGTAGACCTCCTTTCCCCCAGCCGCTCCCGGCTAGACCCGGCCTCCGCCGGCCGCCCCGGAGCGGGGTAGACCTGCTTTCCCCCAGCCGCTCCCGGCTAGACACGGCCACCGCCGGCCGTTGTCACCGGCCGCTCCCGGGTCGACCCGTTGTCCGCCGGCCCTCCCGGCGGCAACAGGTCTACCCGGGTAGACCTGGTGTCCGCGGCCGATGCCGGGTAGACCTGGTGTCCGCCGGTAGCCCCGGAGCCAACAGGTCTACCCGGGTAGACCTGCTGTCCGCGGCCGATCCCGGGTAGACCTGGTGTCCGCCGGCCCTCCCGGAGCCAACAGGTCTACCCGGGTAGACCTGGTGTCCGCCTGCCGTCCCGGAGCCAACAGGTCTACCCGGGTAGACCTGGTGTCCGCGGCCGATGCCGGGTAGACCTGGTGTCCGCCGGTAGCCCCGGAGCCAACAGGTCTACCCGGGTAGACCTGTTGTCCGCCGGCCGTCCGGTAGTCATCAGGTCTACCCGGGTAGACCTGGTGTCCGCGGCCGATCCCGGGTAGACCTGGTGTCCGCCTGCCGTCCCGGAGCCAACAGGTCTACCCGGGTAGACCTGGTGTCCGCGGCCGATGCCGGGTAGACCTGGTGTCCGCCGGCCGTCCCGGAGCCAACAGGTCTACCCGGGTAGACCTGTTGTCCGCCGGCCGTCCGGTAGTCATCAGGTCTACCCGGGTAGACCTGGTGTCCGCGGCCGATCCCGGGTAGACCTGGTGTCCGCCGGCCCTCCCGGAGCCAACAGGTCTACCCGGGTAGACCTGGTGTCCGCGGCCGATGCCGGGTAGACCTGGTGTCCGCCGGTAGCCCCGGAGCCAACAGGTCTACCCGGGTAGACCTGTTGTCCGCCGGCCGTCCGGTAGTCATCAGGTCTACCCGGGTAGACCTGGTGTCCGCGGCCGATCCCGGGTAGACCTGGTGTCCGCCTGCCGTCCCGGAGCCAACAGGTCTACCCGGGTAGACCTGCTGTCCGCGGCCGATGCCGGGTAGACCTGTTGTCCGCCGGCCCTCCCGGAGCCAACAGGTCTACCCAGGTAGACCTGGTGTCCGCCGGCCGTCCCGGAGGCAACAGGTCTACCCGGGGAGACCTGTTGTCCGCCGGCCCTCCCGGAGGCAACAGGTCTACCCGGGTAGACCTGGTGTCCGCCGGCCGTCCCGGAGCCAACAGGTCTACCCGGGTAGACCTGGTGTCCGCGGCCGATCCCGCCTAGACCCGGCGCCCTCCGGCCTCCCCAGAGCGGGGTAGACCTGCTTTCCCCCAGCCGCTCCCGGCTAGACCCGGCCTCCGCCGGCCGCCCCGGAGCGGGGTAGACCTGGTGTCCGCGGCCGAACCCGGGTAAACACGTTGTCCGCCGGCCCTCCCGGAGCCAACAGGTCTACCCGGGTAGACCTGGTGCCCCCGGCCGTCCCGGAGCCGTGTAGACCTGGTGTCCGCGGCCGAAGCCGGGTAGACCTGGTGTCCCCCGGCCGTCCCGGAGCCGGGTAGACCTGGTGTCCGCGGACGATCTCGGGTAGACCTGGTGTCCGCCGGCCGTCCGGTAGTCATCAGGTCTACCCGGGTAGACCTGGTGTCCGCGGACGATGCCGGGTAGACCTGTTGTCCGACGGCCGTCGCGGAGTCAACAGGTCTACCCGGGTAGACCTGGTGACCGCGGCCTATCCCGGGTAGACCTGTTGTCCGCCGGCCGTCCCGGAGCCAACAGGTCTACCCGGGTAGACCTGGTGTCCGCCGGCCGTCCCGGAGCCAACAGGTCTACCCGGGTAGACCTGGTGTCCGCCGGCCGTCCCGGAGCCAACAGGTCTACCCGGGTAGACCTGGTGTCCGCGGCCGATCTCGGGTAGACCTGGTGTCCGCCGGCCGTCCCGGAGCCGGGTAGACCTGGTGTCCGCCGGCCCTCCCGGAGGCAACAGGTCTACCCGGGTAGACCTGGTGTCCGCCGGCCGTCCCGGAGCCGGGTAGACCTGGTGTCCGCGGCCGATCTCGGGTAGACCTGGTGTCCGCCGGCCCTCCCGGAGCCAACAGGTCTACCCGGGTAGACCTGGTGTCCGCGGCCGATCTCGGGTAGACCTGGTGTCCGCCGGCCCTCCCGGAGCCAACAGGTCTACCCGGGTAGACCTGGTGTCCGCGGCCGATCCCGCCTAGACCCGGCGCCCTCCGGCCTCCCCAGAGCGGGGTAGACCTGCTTTCCCCCAGCCGCTCCCGGCTAGACCCGGCCTCCGCCGGCCGCCCCGGAGCGGGGTAGACCTGCTTTCCCCCAGCCGCTCCCGGCTAGACCCGGCCTCCGCCGGCCGCCTCGGAGCGGGGTAGACCTGCTTTCCCCCAGCCGCTCCCGGCTAGACCCGGCCTCCGCCGGCCGCCTCGGAGCGGGGTAGACCTGCTTTCCCCCAGCCGCTCCCGGCTAGACCCGGCCTCCGCCGGCCGCCCCAGAGCGGGGTAGACCTCCTTTCCCCCAGCCGCTCCCGGCTAGACCCGGCCTCCGCCGGCCGCCCCGGAGCGGGGTAGACCTGCTTTCCCCCAGCCGCTCCCGGCTAGACACGGCCACCGCCGGCCGTTGTCACCGGCCGCTCCCGGGTCGACCCGTTGTCCGCCGGCCCTCCCGGCGGCAACAGGTCTACCCGGGTAGACCTGGTGTCCGCGGCCGATGCCGGGTAGACCTGGTGTCCGCCGGTAGCCCCGGAGCCAACAGGTCTACCCGGGTAGACCTGCTGTCCGCGGCCGATCCCGGGTAGACCTGGTGTCCGCCGGCCCTCCCGGAGCCAACAGGTCTACCCGGGTAGACCTGGTGTCCGCCTGCCGTCCCGGAGCCAACAGGTCTACCCGGGTAGACCTGGTGTCCGCGGCCGATGCCGGGTAGACCTGGTGTCCGCCGGTAGCCCCGGAGCCAACAGGTCTACCCGGGTAGACCTGTTGTCCGCCGGCCGTCCGGTAGTCATCAGGTCTACCCGGGTAGACCTGGTGTCCGCGGCCGATCCCGGGTAGACCTGGTGTCCGCCTGCCGTCCCGGAGCCAACAGGTCTACCCGGGTAGACCTGGTGTCCGCGGCCGATGCCGGGTAGACCTGGTGTCCGCCGGCCGTCCCGGAGCCAACAGGTCTACCCGGGTAGACCTGTTGTCCGCCGGCCGTCCGGTAGTCATCAGGTCTACCCGGGTAGACCTGGTGTCCGCGGCCGATCCCGGGTAGACCTGGTGTCCGCCGGCCCTCCCGGAGCCAACAGGTCTACCCGGGTAGACCTGGTGTCCGCGGCCGATGCCGGGTAGACCTGGTGTCCGCCGGTAGCCCCGGAGCCAACAGGTCTACCCGGGTAGACCTGTTGTCCGCCGGCCGTCCGGTAGTCATCAGGTCTACCCGGGTAGACCTGGTGTCCGCGGCCGATCCCGGGTAGACCTGGTGTCCGCCTGCCGTCCCGGAGCCAACAGGTCTACCCGGGTAGACCTGCTGTCCGCGGCCGATGCCGGGTAGACCTGTTGTCCGCCGGCCCTCCCGGAGCCAACAGGTCTACCCAGGTAGACCTGGTGTCCGCCGGCCGTCCCGGAGGCAACAGGTCTACCCGGGGAGACCTGTTGTCCGCCGGCCCTCCCGGAGGCAACAGGTCTACCCGGGTAGACCTGGTGTCCGCCGGCCGTCCCGGAGCCAACAGGTCTACCCGGGTAGACCTGGTGTCCGCGGCCGATCCCGCCTAGACCCGGCGCCCTCCGGCCTCCCCAGAGCGGGGTAGACCTGCTTTCCCCCAGCCGCTCCCGGCTAGACCCGGCCTCCGCCGGCCGCCCCGGAGCGGGGTAGACCTGCTTTCCCCCAGCCGCTCCCGGCTAGACCCGGCCTCCGCCGGCCGCCTCGGAGCGGGGTAGACCTGCTTTCCCCCAGCCGCTCCCGGCTAGACCCGGCCTCCGCCGGCCGCCTCGGAGCGGGGTAGACCTGCTTTCCCCCAGCCGCTCCCGGCTAGACCCGGCCTCCGCCGGCCGCCCCAGAGCGGGGTAGACCTCCTTTCCCCCAGCCGCTCCCGGCTAGACCCGGCCTCCGCCGGCCGCCCCGGAGCGGGGTAGACCTGCTTTCCCCCAGCCGCTCCCGGCTAGACACGGCCACCGCCGGCCGTTGTCACCGGCCGCTCCCGGGTCGACCCGTTGTCCGCCGGCCCTCCCGGCGGCAACAGGTCTACCCGGGTAGACCTGGTGTCCGCGGCCGATGCCGGGTAGACCTGGTGTCCGCCGGTAGCCCCGGAGCCAACAGGTCTACCCGGGTAGACCTGCTGTCCGCGGCCGATCCCGGGTAGACCTGGTGTCCGCCGGCCCTCCCGGAGCCAACAGGTCTACCCGGGTAGACCTGGTGTCCGCCTGCCGTCCCGGAGCCAACAGGTCTACCCGGGTAGACCTGGTGTCCGCGGCCGATGCCGGGTAGACCTGGTGTCCGCCGGTAGCCCCGGAGCCAACAGGTCTACCCGGGTAGACCTGTTGTCCGCCGGCCGTCCGGTAGTCATCAGGTCTACCCGGGTAGACCTGGTGTCCGCGGCCGATCCCGGGTAGACCTGGTGTCCGCCTGCCGTCCCGGAGCCAACAGGTCTACCCGGGTAGACCTGGTGTCCGCGGCCGATGCCGGGTAGACCTGGTGTCCGCCGGCCGTCCCGGAGCCAACAGGTCTACCCGGGTAGACCTGTTGTCCGCCGGCCGTCCGGTAGTCATCAGGTCTACCCGGGTAGACCTGGTGTCCGCGGCCGATCCCGGGTAGACCTGGTGTCCGCCGGCCCTCCCGGAGCCAACAGGTCTACCCGGGTAGACCTGGTGTCCGCGGCCGATGCCGGGTAGACCTGGTGTCCGCCGGTAGCCCCGGAGCCAACAGGTCTACCCGGGTAGACCTGTTGTCCGCCGGCCGTCCGGTAGTCATCAGGTCTACCCGGGTAGACCTGGTGTCCGCGGCCGATCCCGGGTAGACCTGGTGTCCGCCTGCCGTCCCGGAGCCAACAGGTCTACCCGGGTAGACCTGCTGTCCGCGGCCGATGCCGGGTAGACCTGTTGTCCGCCGGCCCTCCCGGAGCCAACAGGTCTACCCAGGTAGACCTGGTGTCCGCCGGCCGTCCCGGAGGCAACAGGTCTACCCGGGGAGACCTGTTGTCCGCCGGCCCTCCCGGAGGCAACAGGTCTACCCGGGTAGACCTGGTGTCCGCCGGCCGTCCCGGAGCCAACAGGTCTACCCAGGTAGACCTGGTGTCCGCCGGCCGTCCCGGAGGCAACAGGTCTACCCGGGTAGACCTGGTGTCCGCCGGCCGTCCGGTAGTCATCAGGTCTACCCGGGTAGACCTGGTGTCCGCGGCCGATCCCGGGTCGACCTGGTGTCCGCCGGCCCTCCCGGAGCCAACAGGTCTACCCGGGTAGACCTGGTGTCCGCGGCCGATCTCGGGTAGACCTGGTGTCCGCCGGTAGCCCCGGAGCCAACAGGTCTACCCGGGTAGACCTGCTGTCCGCGGCCGATGCCGGGTAGACCTGTTGTCCGCCGGCCCTCCCGGAGCCAACAGGTCTACCCGGGTAGACCTGGTGTCCGCGGCCGATCTCGGGTAGACCTGGTGTCCGCCGGTAGCCCCGGAGCCAACAGGTCTACCCGGGTAGACCTGCTGTCCGCGGCCGATGCCGGGTAGACCTGTTGTCCGCCGGCCCTCCCGGAGCCAACAGGTCTACCCGGGTAGACCTGGTGTCCGCGGCCGATCCCGCCTAGACCCGGCGCCCTCCGGCCTCCCCGGAGCGGGGTAGACCTGGTGTCCGCGGTCGATCCCGCCTAGACCCGGCCTCCGCCGGCCGCCCCAGAGCGGGGTAGACCTGCTTTCCCCCTGCCGCTCCCGGCTAGACCCGGCCACCGCCGGCCCTTTTCAGCGGCCGCTCCCGGGTCGACCTGTGTTCCTCCAGCCGCCCCAGAGCGGGGTAGACCTGTTCTCCCGGCGACCGCCCGCCCTCGCAGCGCCAACCCCGGGGGCGGCTGGCAGACCCCCCCGGTCGGCCCCTATGCAGGATAGGCGTGGCATCCTCGTACTATCCGGCAGCCGGGAGAAGCCCACAGCCCCATACCACCTCGGGGTCGGATGGCTTTCTAGCATCCCTGTCTCTCCCGGCAAACCAGATTTCAAGACCAAGAAATATTTTCGACAACGCTTTATTTTGTTCTTGTTCTTGTTTTTTTGTTTTTTTCTTTTTTTTTTTACTGTACTTCACTTCACTTTATTTCCCCCCCCCCTTTTTCTTTGCTTTTACTTTTTCTTCACTTTTCCTTTCTTTTCCTATTGTTTTTGAATGAATGCCTCTTTTATTTGCTTGGAACAGAAAACTTTCAGGAAAAAATAAATTCTCGGCAAATCTTATTTGTTTTTATTTTTGCACCCAGAGTGCTCCCAGCCGAACTGACGGGCAGCCTGTGCCCTGTGCTCCTCCTGCTGACACTCTGACCCGTCCATACGGCCTCCCCAAAACGCCCCCCCTCCCTCCCTCCCTCCCACACACACACACACACACACACAGAGAGACACAGAGACACACAGACACACAGACACACAGACACGCACACAAAGCCACCAGCCCTCCGTCCGCATTCACACAGAGAGACAAACACAGCGACAGAGACGCAGACGCAGACAGAGACACAGAGAGGCACACACACACACACACACACACACACACATACACATACACACACACACACAGAGAGACAGCCCCCCACCCTCTCTCGTGCCCGCACCCCTTCCCTGATCCTGCCCCCCACCCCGCCTGTCTTTCCCGCCCAGCCACTGACACTTGGGAGCTCCCCGCCCCCGCCCACTTTCCGTTGGGGGCGCCCCACCCAGCGGCCTCCCCGGCGCCAGTTTCAAACTTTTCCCGCCCAGGTTCCCAACGGCCAGTCACACAGCGGCAGCGGCAGCGGCGGCAGGGAGAGGAAAGGGGCTCCTGCCCAGGCGAGCAGGCTGAGAGCCGGCTGCAGAAGCAGGGACAGCGGCGGGCTGCGAGCGGTGGCAGGAGGATTGGCGCGGTCTGTTCCTTCTCAATGAAACTTTCTGTTCAGCTCTCTCGGAGCTTTTTTGGTCTGCTGGCGGTTCTTCCCTCTCGTCCCCGGCCCCGGTCAAGCCTGGGGCAGGGCGGCAGCGCGGCGGGCGGCTGAGGGAGCGGGCGATGCGGAAGTGAGTCCGGGAGGCGGGCTGCCGTGTATTCGGGCACAGGGAGGGGGCGCGAGAGCACTGCCGGCTCCTCTCGCGGAGCGGCTGGGGAAGCGGGCTGCGGGCAGGCTGTCAGTGGAGCCGGCGGGGCCTGGCCGGGGCAGGGGCAGTGGCCGCTGGGCTGCGGAGGCGGCAGGGCCGGCGGCTTAGGCCGGGAGCCGAAGTCGGCCGCCTTGCCGTGGCGGCTTTCGGGGAGGGGGAAGAGCAGGGCTCAGCAGGAGTGTGAGCGGGGTGCGTGTGCACGGGGGCTGTGGGACGTGCAGGCCGCCTGCCGAAGGGGGGCTCGGCGGGCGGGCCGGGGCTCGGCGGCCGCTCGCCCGACGGACGAGAGGCGGCGCCGCCGCTCAGCGGGAAGGGGGGCGGACGGCAGCAGGTCTACCCCGCCGATAATCGCCAGAGACGAAGACGCGCAGGCGGCAACAGGTCTACCCAGCAGGGATCCAAGCGAGCGGCGGGCAACAGGTCTACCCCGGCAGGCACCCAGGTAAGCGGCGGGCAACAGGTCTACCCCGGCAGGGATCCCAGCGAGCGGCGGGCAACAGGTCTACCCCGGCAGGCACCCAGGTAAGCGGCGGGCAACAGGTCTACCCCGGCAGGGATCCCAGCGAGCGGCGGGCAACAGGTCTACTCCGGCAGGCACCCAGGTAAGCGGCGGGCAACAGGTCTACCCCGGCAGGGATCCCGGCGAGCGGCGGGCAACAGGTCTACCCCGGCAGGCACCCAGGCAAGCGAGGGGCAACAGGTCTACCCCGGCAGGGATCCCAGCGAGCGGCGGGCAACAGGTCTACCCCGGCAGGCACCCAGGTAAGCGGCGGGCAACAGGTCTACCCCGGCAGGGATCCCAGCGAGCGGCGGGCAAC